>NW_027279308.1:90000-117500 GCF_046629955.1 Centroberyx affinis | reverse complement strand
ATACATTAAATTTCACTAATTCACTTTTGATTTTTGTCTCAATGAGCATAGTATTCTGAAAATATGTATTGTTTTACAATAATATTATAGTATTATTTATTCATTAAATAATATTATAGTATTATTTATTTATTTAGTAATATTTATCAAATAACAGTTATTGAGTTTTGTTTGTTTATGCGTAGAACATAGGCCTACATTGAGTCAATGTGCAGATGTTACAGATGCTATTCAATCTCTCCATATTTCAGTGTTAGACAGGAATAATGGAACAATTTGCAATGCAACAAACTTTTATTAAACATGTATTTATTGTACAAAACTGCAAATAAAAAAAAGCAATACAAATTTGTATTTGGGTGAGCTATCCTTATATTTACCTCACAATGACTTGTGTTATGTTGAAAAAAGCAATACAAATTTGTATTTGGGTGAACTATCCTTTTATGTACCCCACAATGACTTATGTTGAAAAATACTGTTGTGTGGTCTGTTTTGATATGGCTGCTTTTTTCAGTAAATGCAGCAGCAGATGTTGAATGTGTCTTCTGTCTTCCTGGTGGGGGGAGGGTCTAACTGAGCATGTGCTGTATGAGTGTCATCACTCTAGCATGTTTCTGATTGGAGGAATAAGACTTGTTGCAACCGTCCCCAGTCTCCCCTACACTGCATGACAGGATGTTTTGGCTAGAACGAAGCCTTTAAATGAAATGCAATGTAGACTTCACACATTAAGCCACACAAACTGAGGTATTCTCTGAAGGCAAGTCATCTGTTGCTATGGGACAGTGACAGGTGAGTTGGTATGGTGAGAGAGCAGGCGACTTGTGGATCCACCGACAGCATGACAGCACCATCTAGTGGGCCAACATAGGCACAACACTATCTCTATCAGCCAAACTACATGGATGCAGACATCAATAACGGAGTATAGTTATTAAAGGCTATAGAGATCAATACGGTGTGGAAACACACAGACGCCTTCGTATCCAAACGGATAATTGCCCACAATGAGGCATTTTTTTCAAACGGGCAATGAATACCGGAGTTGGACTTTGGGAAATAAAAGCGACCAGCTGCCCCTGCGCGCGCGGACACACACACACACACACACACACACACACACACACACACACACACAGTGTAATTCCCGCATGCGCAAAGCCATACGGCTTCTCGGTGTCCAGGAGATTGCAAGAAGATGCGCCTGGGCGGCTGGCACGGACCACATGCATACTAGGCCTATCTTTGTGATAGATTTTCACTTGCCTTGTCTAGTTTCTTGCCAAATTCCTATTTAATGTCGCACTGTAACTGGCGCGGTGTAGGGACTGATAAGCTGTAACGGCAGAAGACGAAGCAGTAACTGAAGGGAGTTCGGCACCCCGTTGCACCGGATGTCATTACACGCTCTTAATAAATATCGAGGAGGTAAGCAGCCACATCTTTCTCACTCTTATCTGTGACAGCCTTTGTGATCTTAATTCGGTTGTCAACACGCTAAATGCATTTTCCCTGTTTGGGCCTAGCTACAAAACTGTCGAGTTTACTCCCATTTCAGGGCCATAATTAAGGGCTAATTAGGTGGCCGACATGGAAAAGACACTGACCCTTTGTCTTGCATTGTCGTGCAATTCAGTTATTTCTAAGTGAGTTGGGCGAGGCACTTTCATATGTTGGTAGTTTCGCAGCTGTTTCATAACTGTGAAGAAAACTCATTCTCTTCTATGAGCCTTTTGCTCATTTGAACCACAGCCCTCCCGTTAAGCCTGGGCATAAACGTAACATCCAGATTAAATGTAGCCCATATGTTATTTTATTCGGCTTTGGGATAGACCTGCTTTATAATAGATTGGGTCATTTGTAAGGTATTTTTATTATGAGTGGGCTAGTGTTATTGTAATCCTATTATAACACTGCAATTTTTATCCTGATGTTTCCATACGAACCAGGCTTTTATTTTATTCTCCCAAAGGGTGACATGTGAGCACAGGCACATAGCCATCCAATAGGCTTGTTATCACTTTAGATGATGCCTGTGCGAATGTGGGTCGCTCGGCATTGGTACTTACATCTAAGCTCGTAGATCAATTGAATTTAAGCCTCTTGACCGGTCCGAGCGAAACCTGCTGACACATGCGCCCCGGGTCTTTGTGTGCGCACATACCCGTGTTACCCTCCCTACCTCCTTTCCCTCCGCGGGCTACTAAAAACAAAACTAAACCCCTGTTGTCACTGAGTGGGTGTGTTATTTCAATGTCCTGCAGAAGTCTAAAAAAAAAAAAAAGTCTACACACTCGAATTAGATGCTCCTCATCCTCGTGCAAGAGTTTCAATATTGCATTGAAACACAATCTCCACTCAGGACTCGCCTGTCTTTCTGCAAAGACTTAGTTGGCGGTAGTTACTGACCTATACAGAGCAATTAATTATTTAGGGGACAATTGATCTGATGCATCGAATTAATAATAGATTAATAAACGGACACCTGCTCTCAGGTGGATAAGAACTGTTTATTATGTAACGCTACTTAAATAGACTCAATGGGGCACAGCACTTCCAGCATTAGATCTCTCTCACTCTCTCTCACTCTTTGTTGGTAGTGTACTATGTAGGCTACATTGTTGGATGATGACACTATCACTGACTTTTTGATTTTTATTTAATCTTGATGTTCTTTTGTTTGAGTTAGGGTGGCGGTAGTGTAAGCTGCTGCTTATCCTGATTTATGTATTGGTTTCTGAATGGATTTGTAAGCTGAAGAGGTTAATGAAGGATTTTCTTCTTAATTTGAATTGCACACGTGTGTGCAAGCTAACATGTCTCATTATACTATGCATTTATGCCTACACTCAGCCAAGTATGCAAAGATCAAAGACAGTAATTAATGAGAGAGACAGAGACAGGAACAGAGAGAGGGGGGCGGCTGTATGACCCAATATCCTCCATCTTATCTCCTACAATTATATTAAACTGCTGTGACTGACCAGCAGTCACAAGGATCAATGGAAAGTGCATTAGCAACTTGTGGAGGTAATGTTACCATAATGTTTCAAATGAGAGCAAGCAACGGGATGCCTAATGTGCTCTTTTAGGATGTTTATCATGGAAAAGGCTGTAATGGAAAATGGCTGCCTATGTATTTATTAGAAGCTGGAACACATCTCCTGCGGTAGCTGCTGATATGGAGCAGCATAAAGCAAATCTCTGCATCTTGTAAGAGCCCAAATTCTTGTGAAGCCAGTTAGGGTGTTGAAACATATCCCCCTTTGGTTAAATCCAGACATTAGGGGCATCTTTACCAGGCGATTGAGCATGTGCAAATCAAGCATTGCAGCAGGACTAATCATGACAGAGACATGCCTACCAATGGTTCAGATTTACAAGAGAATTTGTTGAAAATACCACATAAGAGCACAGAATGATTACAGTGTAGAGCCGCATGCTACTAGTTACGCTGATACGATATGTATGGTCTCTAATTTAATGTTCGGGAGGCTCTTAACTGAGTTTGATGTCATCTCTTTGCCTCTCTCTCTCTCTCTCTGCTTCTCTCTCACTAACCTCTCTCCTTTATCTCTCTACAGTATAATCAAGACCAAAGGCAGAGCCATGGAGGTTGTTACTCATTTTGTGAATGACACTGTAGAATTCTACAAATGGGGCCTTACTATAGCAGGTAAGCTGGGATCTTATGAGCAGTGTGCTGCTCCAAATTATGATTGCATTGTTTTCTTGTCAGTGAGTCAGTTTCTTGTAAGTGAGTCAGCATTATCAGTTAATAGCTGGTGTATGC
This sequence comes from Centroberyx affinis, assembly GCF_046629955.1. Lineage (NCBI taxonomy): Eukaryota > Metazoa > Chordata > Actinopteri > Beryciformes > Berycidae > Centroberyx > Centroberyx affinis. Next base: position 113,704 of record NW_027279308.1, on the reverse strand, counting down.
GCCTTCTAGCAGTGCACACTTTCAATATAATATACTTACTGTAAGTGTATTTTGACTTAACTAAGACAGTCTGTTTGTCTAACTGAGTGATCTCACTGAATATGACTTACTTGATGTACTAATATCACACCAAAGTGTCTACTGGTTGATAATGTGTGTGTGAGTGGGTGTGCATGAGTTTGTGTGTGTGTGTGTAACTGTAGAAAGCTTAATAAGCATTTTCTTTCTCTATCATTTTCTCTCAATACTCGACCCATAAGCCGTACATTTTCCCACTACTGACATTAACCCTCTGTCCTCCAGACAAGCGGGTAGAGAACTGGCCGATGATGTCATCTCCCTCCCCCACTCTGGCCATCAGCTGCCTGTACCTGCTCTTCCTGTGGGCGGGGCCTAGATACATGCAGGACCGCCAGCCCTATACGCTCAGGAAGACCCTCATAGTCTACAACTTCAGCATGGTGGTCCTCAACTTCTACATCGCCAAAGAGGTAGGTGCCACAGCAGATTCAGACTTGGAAGGACACATAGATGGCTGGATGTAGTTATATGCACACATACACAATGTACATGCATGCATGCTCACACGGACATACTATACTGTAGTTGTCATCTGTCAGAAGGCTAAACGAATGACTGGGCAACCACTTCATTGAGAGAGGAGATGTGTTTTGTTATGATACAGCATAACTACTAAATTATACTTCACAGCATCTAAGAAAGAATAATCAAGCTGCTGCAGAATGCAGAATAGTATGGATGCGCAATGAGTGACTTCTATGATGCCAATCACTAGGCTTCCTGAAAAGTCCAATAGCTCATAGTTCCTGTTAACAAAGCACTCGTTTGACAGAAGCTGTCATCAAAAGTCACAGTCAAAGTCAAAGAATCCCTGAAACTTGGATACTTCATTTGAAGTGACATCAGTTTCATCTTGTTCTTCACTTCTTATCAGAAAACAGAATATATGAGTGTAGCAAGTATCCTTTCCTATTTGCACCGTCTTTGTTTGAAAAAGAGTGAACAGGTATTACTTTTATTCACTGCAACTTTGTTCTAGTGAAGAAATCTCAAAAATGTCTCTCTCTTGGTTCTTTCCTAAACTGTTGTTTCGTTCTCCTCATCAGCTCCTACTAGGCTCCAGAGCAGCCGGGTACAGCTACCTTTGTCAGCCCGTCAACTACTCCAATGATGTCAATGAAGTCAGGGTGAGCCCCCTCCAACACACACACCATCCCACACAGCACACATCCACCACGCGTGCACACACACACACACATGCACAAACAATTATATGAAGTATGGATTTGAATTCTGGAAAAACATTGTTAGTTTGCCAAACAATGTCTCAACCATCCACCAACCGACCACCTAATGGGACTTGGATCAGTGGGGTTTTCTAGATCCTTACATTGTCAAAGCTTTGATGTCCACAGGGAGGAACGGTGCTGTAATCCTATTGTTGAGGTTAAGAAGATCAGTATTTATGTAGTGTTTAAGTGCATGCGTGTGTGTGTGTGTGTGTGTGTGCGCGCGTGTGGTTTTGCAGGGGGGTGGGGTTAGAGAAAGAAAGAAATGGCAAGAAAGAGGACTGAGAGAAGTTCATCTATCTTAGTAGTTTTAGGACCAAGAGGGTGTGGCCTAAACTCAGAGAGGCGGGCATAATTGGTCTCACCACCCTTATCTCCACCTTCTGGCTTTGCTTTCATGATGGCATTACTAAGGGATAAGAGATACCACAGCACCATGGCTTAGAGAGGAACTGGATGTGTGCCTATGCATGTATATGTACATGTGTTAGACAAGAAGAAATAAAGAATGGTTCAAGAGGATAACACAGTGATTTGTGGGATAAGGACAGTGGGATATCTTCCAGTGAGTCTTATTTCTGCAATATGTACAACTACATGGTTGTGTTTGGCTCCCAAATCCCGCATGTCTCTATCTGCACGGGTATCTGCACAATTGATTACCAGTAAAAGATGGGTTTCAGTTCAGCTGCTACTTTTTTACATCATGTTCAGAAGACAATACAAATAGAGTGAAAGCCATCACTACAAACCAGGCCAATACACACAGTTGCAGTGTAGAGTGACCACATACTTCTTCTTATTAACCTAATCTATGTCTTCCAATGGCTCAGTATCCTATGACATTGATATTACTTTATGCACCAAGCTTGAGGCTTTGCTTTCCCTTGAAACATGTTCTCCAGCTTGCAACAAACTTGAGCATGTAGCTTTCTGTCTTTTCAGTTAGGCACTGTTCACAAATGTAAAATCAAAATAGGTCTCTAGAATAGAATAAATGATATATGCCTCACTTTTGCTGACTGTCCACCCGCCTGGGAATGATCCAAAAGCTGGGAAGGACCTCACCTTAGGGACCCTTAAGTGATTGCAGCCTGTTGTAGGAGTGTGTTCTGCTGTTTCTATGTATGTGTTTGTGAGGGTGTGTGATGGAGAGAGTGGTGTGTGTTTCTGTGCATTTGATAAAATAACTCCCTAACCGTTGCTGTACACAAAACTCAACTGTGCATCCATGATCTCAAGCTCTTGCCAAAGATCTTCATGTGGCAGTGTTAGTGTCAAAGATCTAGATCTTAGAGATAACTCACTCCATCCCCATTTGTGTCTTCAGATAGCATCTGCTCTTTGGTGGTACTACATCTCTAAGGGAGTGGAATTCCTAGATACAGTCTTCTTCATCCTGAGGAAGAAGTTCAACCAGGTCAGCTTCCTCCACGTCTACCACCACTGCACCATGTTCATCCTCTGGTGGATCGGCATCAAATGGGTCCCTGGTGGACAGTGTGAGTAAACAGCTGGGGGAAGGAGAGTTCAGAAGTGGGATTGTGTGTGTGTTTGTGTGTGTGTGGTTCATAGGCTGTATTGGGATAATAGGATATCTTGACAAGATGTACACATTCAGTGTACAGCTGTGCGTGAATGAGTTTTGACTTCATCCAAATGTTGAATGCACCAGGTTCTCTTTGTGCTTGAATCCTCTTCATTTTACTCCTGAAGCACTGACATACTGTAGCATGCTAGCCTTTCATAAGTGGCACCATCCCGGTCACGTCTCAGATTTAACCCCTTTCACCTTTCCACAGCCTTTTTTGGTGCGACCATCAACTCTTCCATCCACGTCCTCATGTATGGGTACTACGGCCTGGCAGCCTTGGGACCTCAGATGCAGAAGTACCTCTGGTGGAAGAAATACCTCACAATCATTCAGATGGTGGGAATCTCTTTATGGTTATATTTTTTGTGAAATTGTTCTATACAATTGCATTGATGTGTGTTTGCTGCCATGCCGCAGGTGAGAGCATGTCAATTTGAAAATGCAGATGCAGATTTAATGCAGATGTTACAGACAGACAGCAAGTCATGAAATCTCTTCCTAAAAATGATGACGCTTTTCAAAGCACTGTTGCCTATCATATTATTATATTGCGAGGATATCATATTGCTACTATTACACTATTATACTGCTATGAAATTCATGGTCACTTGTAGTCTCACTAGTCCCCAGGTCATATTCAGTAGGGTCTTTGAAACAACATTTGAAAGCATTAGAAAAGGCAAAGTCTACATCTGTCACATTCTCCCACTTGCAGGATAATGAACATTTTTACAAAAACAAACTAGGATCCTTATGTGTCCAGAAGGAACAGTTTTAACTAACGCATATTTGCTCCAAAGATACCTTTTAATGTGGCAGAAGTAAGAAGAAGTTAACTCCGTACTGCAAATATATTAGTTGTATTTTGGTCTTTTAAAAGTATGCCACACTTAACCATGTAATACAGGTGTGCCTTACTTATGTTGTTTCCTTGTATATTCTAAAGGTCAATGGGATCCTCTTTGCCATCTTTTCAGATTGTTAATTGCTGTGAACTAAACATGCACACGTTTTCTGGGTTCAACAGATCCAGTTCCATGTGACCATCGGCCATGCTGGCCACTCCCTCTACACAGGCTGTCCTTTCCCCGCCTGGATGCAGTGGGCTCTGATTGGCTACGCCGTCACCTTCATCATTCTGTTCGCCAACTTCTACTACCATGCTTACCGAGGCAAACCATCCTCCACCCACAAGGGAGGCAAACCCGTCACAAACGGCATCTCTATGGCAACCAATGGTCATAGCAAAGTGGAGGAAGTGGAGGATAATGGAAAGAGGCAAAAGAAGGGAAGAGCGAAAAGGGAGTAAAGAAGGAAGAGGGCTCGCCTCTCGACAAACAACAAGAAGACAGTTGTGTTAAGGACAGGAGGGAGGGGTGGGAAGGGTCAAAGAGAAAAGTTCAAACCTCCACCATTCCTGCAAATAATGTAGGAGGATGTGATTTGTGACCAACTTGAAAGGGTGAAGGGGTAGCAGTGTGTATTTGTTGGTGTGTCTGTAATGGGTTTTGGTTAGGGAGGGGCATGGGACAGGGGTGTTGGTTGTCTCCATAACAGTTCTTTTTTACAACAAGAAAACTAAAATGCTGATCACGCAAGCTCTGTGCTGTTCTGTCCAACGGTGTTTTGGACCATAATAGGACCAAAACACAATCACAGGGACCCACAAACTGCTCGGCATCCACTACCTTATCAACCAAACTTCACCTCCATCTTTTGTACTTTGGATTCCAGTATTGTTTTAACTAAAAGCTTAAATAGTCATTGATATGCTCATTTATTTTCTAGTGCTCTGAAAGAGTTTTTATGAATTTAACTATTAACAGCAAAAGAGTATGCAGAGGTTTATACCAAAGATGGTTATTTTTTTGTGGTGGTTGGCTGGGGAAATTCTTGTTGACCAATACTTAGAGTTGAACATGGTTATAGGCGAGTGAAAAGTTGCTATATGAAGATATTACCAGTTCTCACGACTGCCATTTACTGTTTTTGACTACCCAGAACACTAAGGTTTAAAAACAGTTGTCCTTCATCTACACCACCCACCTATTCAAATATGTCATGCACTTTCCATCTTTTGCTGTCTCAAATTGACTTAACTGTGCTGCAGTTCAGGAATAACACCATCTTGTTTTGTTTGTATTTGTGATGAATTAAAAACTTGTTTTAAAACGTGTGGGGGGAAAACAATAGATTTTTTTTTAGTATTTAAGCAGGTTTGTGGGTATCTTTGTTATAATATATATTTTTGTGGGTCCTCATGATTTATTTCTTTTTGCTGTGCAATGTAGCCGAGGTGCAAGTGTCAGACACAGGGTTGAGGTCAGTTCATGAATGAAGCCTTGAATTCCAACTGAGGAATTGGAATTGGAATTTCAAAAAACCTACAGGAAACATAATTGGAATTGAATTGGAATATAAATTCTGTGAAGTTCCATGTTTTTTTTATTTTTGTTGTTTCTTGCCACATATCTGAGATACATACATACATTATGATTGAATGTATTTGATTTAAATGTCTTGTATTTGATTCATAATGTTTAGCAAGTCAAGAAAACCTCTCTTCTTAGAAGTGGAATTTCATGGAATTCAATTCTTTTTCCTGTTATTTCAATTCAATTCCAATTCTGTTCTTAGAGCTGGATGCAATTCCAATTCCAACTCCAGGAAATTAATTGGAATTTACCATACAATTTACCATTTACCCCAACCCTGCTGTCAGAGAGGGAAGTTCAGCTCAATATTGTCTCACTGTCACGTAGGACTGAAGGGAAAACTCATCCTGAAAAGAGCTTTTTTAAGAAAACAAACAGTTTTTGATTGTTTTATTATTAAAATGAAACCCATAGAGCTTCTGGCTATAGATATAATGGAAATAAAGAGGATGCCAGCACCCCGAATTGTGTGTGTGTGTGTGTGCGTGTGTGTGTGTGTGTGCTTGTGTTTGTGTCATCTCTCTCATTTCCCCTCATAATCTGAAGCATAAATCTGTGTACTGAACCATTCTCAGGGCCAAACAGAGGAGACAGGAGACACACTCAGGAGCCAGCAGAACTAAGTGTGTGTGTGTGTGTGTGTGTGTGCATAGGCCTGAGCGCACACAGTCCTACAGCACCGAGTGCATTTACAAAAACCATAGGAATCCAATCACACTAGTGCTAAAACAATGGTGTGCCCTACATATGGGATCAAGATGTTACCCATCAAGAGCTAAATCTACTCTGTGGCCATAAGGAGTTGAAGCCTTCCCCACCCCCATCTTCCCAGTTCCTTCTCTATAATCATTCCCCTGTCCCTTCCATCCCTGGATCCATAGGATGGAGAAGGCTCCTGCTATAGGTGTGTGTGTGAGAGGGGAAAAGGTGGCCTGTGTCTTTGGCCTGTCCAGACAGATCTGCCCTAATCTTTGGGGGTAAATTGGCTTTAGCTGCAAAAGAGCTTATTTCCACGTCACTCCACTAGTTAGCCCAGAAAATCAGGTCACTGGAAGAGGAGCCTTCACTAATCTCCCATCAGGTTGCTACTGTAACTCTCAAACTGTATGGATAACTTTAACATTTGCCTAAAACATACTGTAGATATATAGTGTGAATGTACTTTGATATGCATTTTAGGAGACTAGATGCATACAAATCTTGAGCTCTCATGATTGGATAGCTGTTAAAAGACAATAAACTTGCACCACATGTCACAGAATCTGTACTTTCTGGCACCATATGTTAGCATACAGAGAGGATTTTCACAGGAAGTACCCAAGTGACACCAATGCTCCTAATTTGATATCCAGCCTTGTTTCCACACACTCTCCATCCATTTCTTTGTTACTCTGAAACAAACACGCCCTTCACCCGTCATTCTTTCACCACAACACATCTTCGATTCACTAATGGCATCCATTAAATTATTCATCCACTACCCTTTTTCTGTTCCAAGAACCTCATATTATACCCATTCACTTTATCTTGACATCTTATAACATCAGTATCTTTTCAAAGCCTAGTACAGGCTTTCAGTATATTTTTCAGTTTTGCCTTTTGCATTTCTTCCTCTCATACAAACAGTCATTTTCCCCTTCTTCTCCTTACCAACTCACACACTTTTCACTCCCCCCCACCCCACCCTACCCACTCTGCTTTGCACTCCTCCATCCCCATCCTGGATCACCACCATCTCTCTCCTTGCAACCATGGAAACAGGGTGGAGGAAAGGATGTAGGGAGGACTAATGATGTAGACATGAGCAAGAGAGAGAAAGAGGGGGGGGGGGATGAGATGAGTGTGTAGAGGTGTGTTAGTCCTCCTTGGGGACACAGAAGGATCTATGCCAAGGACTAAGAGGATTGCAGGAGACCAAGGCTTTTCTATCAGGCATTTAGCACAGGTCACTATAACCTGCAACACTGCCAACGCAGAAGCGTGCACGCACACACATACCATGAGTGGACGTGCCCTTTGGCACAGATGTAAGGACCAGATTAACTAGTATGCTCTTCGTACACTATAGCGTTGTATAGTAGCATTTTAAGTAGAACACCACCCTTCCCCTCTGCTCTCTCACTATTAAAGTATGAAACAAACTGCTGATTCCCAATCGAACACACACACACACACACACACACACACACACTACTCTTATGCTTAATAAGAGTAGTGGCACATGATGTGGCACAAATCCAACATGGGCTTATATATATGTATAGCTTATACCAATTAACCCCATCACCCAGCCATAGACTGTAGTCAGTCTGTTGGAGAGAGAATAGGGACAGTTTGCATGGGGTTAAGTCCAAGAGCCGACCCGTCATTCACTCATCTCATTAGCAATTATATGACTAAGGAGCTCATTCTGGTCTAACAGAGTCGAAACAGTCAGCGTTTTATTGGCTCTCCGTCTGTGTGGTACAGATGGTTGCCTTCAAGGCCCTGTTGGGTCGGTTTATGCGTGTAGAGCACCCTCTAGTGGCACCAAGAATTATTACATGTAGATGAGGGGTCAAATGACGAGGCTTGGGGGAGTCGCAAATTTGAGGACTTGAGACTTGCTTGACTAACATTGATAAAAGACTCGACGTGACTTTGACTTGGTATTCATGACTTGAGACTTGATTTAGACTTGTGACAGATGACTCGAAAGGACTTGACTTTTTTTTTTTTTTTTTTTTAAATATTTGCATTTTTCTAGATATTGATATTGAAAAGTTACTATTACCTGGCTGAAGGGGAGCCAGGGCAGGAGGCGTAACATAGTGATGTACATTTTTGGTTTTGTACTTTGTAGCCCTTTAGAGCTATAGGGCTATATTATAATTTAAGAGCCCCACTCTCCATTATTGTTCATTTAGGAGGCTTGTTATTGATTGCCACAAAATGTCAAATATCAGTAAGATTTATAAGATGTAAGCAGGCTGCAACAGTTTTCGTTAATGTTGAGAATAAAACTCAACTTTTCATGACCACTGTCTTTAACTGATTTAATGTGGAAACTGGGGTAGATCATCAGAATTTCGTATGACTTGACTTGTGACTTGCTTGACCTGAGCAATGACTTGACTTGTCTTGACTTATAGCAGGGACTCGACTTGACTTGCTTGATTTTCACCACAGTAACTTGGGATTTTCTTGAGACTTGAAGGTTAAGACATGAGACTTGCTTGTGACTTGCACATGTGTGACTTACTCCCACCTCTGATGGCCACATCTGAAAGTGTTTTCATGTTAGACTTGATATCACCAAGCGAGAACCAAGAAGGGGAGTAATAGGCCTACTTCTCTTTGTGTAAATATGTGAATAAATAAATAAATGTGGCCATACCCTTTATCAGAAGAGGTGTAGCCTATTCATCATTAAAATAAATGAGTATTCTTAATCACATAGTCTTTTGCCTACAATCCAAACTAAGGCGTAATAGGCTACTAGTACCAAACTGACAGCAGGTTGGGGCCATTCATGAACTGAATTGAGAATGCATGGTAAATTCCAATTCAATTCCTGGAGTTGGAAGTGGAATTGGAATTGCACCCAGCTCTAAGGAAGCAGAATTGGAATTGAATTGGAATGACAGGAAACAGAATTTAATTCTACGAAATTCCACTTCTAAAGCTGGGCTCAGTTGTTGCGATTGTTGTTTGCGATTACAGAGAACAAAATTGGTCAAGTTTCTCCTTATGTGTGTGATGCAACCCGATTTCAAAAGCATAAGAGAGGCAGCGTCTTGACCTGCTCAACATTATTAATCAGCCATTATGAATCAAATAAAAGACAAAATACATTCAATCATAATGTATGTATTACAATTAGCCTACAGGTTATGCATCAAATATCACCTGAAAGGGACCTTTAACAGTTTATGATATTCAGAATTGATAATATATAACACTACGTGTAATCTCAGATGTGTGGTAAGAAAACAAAACAAAACAAAATAAACATGTAATTTCACAGAATTTCATTGAGTTAATTTCAACTTCCTGAAATTCCAATTAAATTCCAATTATGTTTCCAGTAGGTTTGTTCAAATTCAAATTAAAAAGTTGAATTGGAATTGCTGAGTTCAAGAGAGAGAGAGAGAGAGAGAGAGAGAGAGAGAGAGAGAGAGAGAGAGAGAGAGAGAGAGAGAGAGAGAGAGAGAGAGAGAGAGAGAGACTGAAAAATGTGTGTTTCCCTGCTTCCTGGTTTGACGTATGCGGCTACATCACCACGTCATTGTTTTCTGCCTGTCTGGCCCTGCAGTGCCTGGTGGTGCCCCGTGTCAGCGACTCTTAGTGCTCTGCGGTAAGGATTCAGACATGATGTGAAGTAGATTCTGGAAAACTGCATTTGTTTGGACTGTGTATAACAATTAGCTATGGCTATGAACATCAGTTTTGGTCTGACTTAAATAGTCAGACCATACTTAAATAGTTTCTTGGATTCCTGGAATTGGAATTGAATTATATAGAATTAAATTAATTCAGAATTTAGTTTTCTGGCTTTAATTGTCTTTGGATGGGGGTTTTGGATGGGGTGGCGGTCGGCCCAGTATAGTCCATCTTGGTCCTGGACAGAAGAGGCCAAATGCCAAGTAAAGTTGTGGGCCCGGATGAGAAGAGCGCTTCGACAGGCCAGCAGAACAGCGACATCTAGCGGCATACAAGGCTCATGTGAAGATCAGCAAAGGCCTCATGGCTGCATACTTGCAAAAATCCTATTAACTGTCTAGTTGTCAAGACTGCAGAAAACTGTTGCGTATGCAGGTGAATACAATCAGGCTATGATTTGTAGGCTAATTAAATAACAAATCATAGATCATATAGGCCTACGTAAAATAAATGTCATAGGCCACTGAATACAGTTTGCTTCATGTGCACAGGCTAAAATTATTTTTCCTCACTTCCCTCTATTTGCACTTTGCACAGGCTGACCTATTAGAAATCATAGAGCTGTCTGGAGTTTATTTCAATGGACAAGAGGATGAACCCTGCCGCACGCGGCGCTGCGGATCCTCCAGCGGCATCATCGTCATCATCAGCAGCAGACAATAGCGCAGGGAGGAGGCAGCACCGCGCTCCCTCGCCGGCCAGAGCCCAGGAAGGGGCCTCAAAACGAGCTCCCAGACCCTCCGCCAGGTCCAAACGTCCTCTTTCTGCTGGGGGGAGTAGAAGTATCGGGGCAAACGAGAGCCTGAGGTCCGCTGACGGAAGGGAGAGGGAGCCCGAGAGTCGCGACGTGGCAGCTGTTCACCCGGATGGTGCTGAAGCTGATCCCGTCAGACCAAACAGGGCGGATGCTGTCGGAGAAGATCAGGGCAGACTCCATCCACCGGCAGATTCACCGCCCCGTCGCTCCTCTTTACGCTTGCCCTGCCTGAAAGGTGAATCGTCGTCGCAGCGTTTCGGGTCCGACAGAGCCTCGTCTTCCTCCTCGGCGAAAGAGAAAGGGAGGAAACGCGAAGGTGAGGAAGGCAGCCGCAGGGAGAGAAGCGGCGTGTCTGTGGGCTGCAGACCGGGCCTGGGTTTGGGTTTGTGGAGCGGAGGATGCTTACAAAGTGAACTGATCCACTTCCATCTGCAGAAGAGACTGAAAAGAAGCGGTGCGAAGATGCAAGCCAAGGCAGCCAGCCCAGGCGCAGGAGAGGCCGCTCAGGCAGAGCCGGAGCCGGCTTCAGAGGCGACTGAGGCGGGGTCCGTGACACAGCAAGACCAGGCCCTGCACGACGAGATGGAGAGGCTGCTGGAGGAAAATGAGGATCTCAAGGTGTGACACTCCTGCCATATCAGTTTTTTGTGTAGACGAGGAGTGGTTTAATATGCTATGTCTAGATTAAATCATAGTTTAAAAGTGATATCACCATCATTTTCATTGTAGGCCCCTGCAAAACAGTATCTGCGCGCTGAGTTTTGTTTTTCATTTTAGGCTTATAGAAAATACTCATTTATAGTTATTTTATTTAGGCTCATTTATAGCCTACTAAGCAAAATAGGCCCATACCAGACCTTCACATTGCATGCTGTGATTGCAGTGTCATTACTTGACTGAGAGAAGTAAACACAGATTGATTTATCTGTCCCTATTGAACATCCTCCATGTCCACAGAAGCTGCACCAAGACAAAACCAATAGAGCTAAGGCTTTACCTCAAATTACACTGGCTATAAATATCTGATTGGTTATTGATCACACTTACATTGATCTGGCAGGATCAATTACATCTTTTGTTCAGACAAGGGACCCACAAAAGGACACTGGAATTTGAATTTACTATATGTGCCATGTTGGCAATTTAAAGGTCTATGGGACACATGTCGGTAAAATTAAATCCAAGCAGCTCACATTTACATGGCAGGTGAAATAATTATTTAAAAATTCAGATTCTTGTGTGTTTGGTTGAGATGGTCTCAAATCATGTGCACTTGTCTGAAGCTGACCCTTTACTTGGCTCATGTCCAAAATGTTCATTATCTCCATCTGTGGAGCCAAAAGCCAGATTCTAAATGGTCTTAATTTTAATGACTACCATGTGGTGATCATGACACATAATCTGTGCTGTGGACCCACTAGTGTGAGATTGAAGAGATGAGGACCGAGATGGATGAGATGCGAGACACATTCTATGAAGAAGACACTTGCCAGCTGCAGGACATGAGGCGTGAGCTAGAGAGAGCCAATAAGAACTGCCGGATCCTGCAGTACCGTCTGCGGAAGGCTGAGAGGAAGAGGCTGCGCTACGCCCAGACAGGAGAGATCGATGAAGATCTGCTCAGGAGCCTGGAGCAGGACCTGAAGGTAGGGAGGGGAGGGGAAGGTGCTTGTGTGTGTGTGTGTGTGTGTGTGTGCGTGTGTTCGTGTGTGCATGTGTGTGTGTCTGTGTCTGTGTCTACCCGTGCCTGTATCTGTGTCTGGCTTGCAGGACTTCTGCACAACTACATGTGAAATGTTTCTGTCCCAAGGCTGTTTTTTGTGGTGTGTGGATATCGCTGTTGTCAGGTTAAAACCTTGTATCTCCAACGTCAACTTTTATTTTTATCTAATTGGTATTGAAAATGTTTAATAAATCCAAGGGTTGTAGTATTTTCTCAACCTATAGAAGAACATGTAATCCTTAAATTGAAGTTAAAACTTCAATCAGCAATCATCACTTCAAAATCACCAACATTGGAGTTATAAGGTTTTCAGTGACTAAAGTTGTATCATCAAAGAAACTAAACATAGTGATGTTTTTATGAGCGCATTTTCGAAATGGAATCGTATGAAATTATGAACCATTGCAGGTAGCCAAGGATGTATCTGTGAGGCTGCACCATGAGCTGGAGAACGTAGAGGAGAAGCGCACAAAGACAGAGGACGAGAATGAAAAATTGAGGCAGAAACTCATAGAGGTGGAGGTGACAAAACAGGCCCTGCAGAATGAACTAGACAAAACCAAAGAGGTAAGGAGAGACACACATCACATACACAGGGACACTCACACACACACATGCACACACATTCGTAAAAATACAATAAAAAATACAACATCCAATAATCATTCAATTCATTGCCTTACAACAGTCTCAAAAGAGAAGAGGAAGCAAGGACATCCAGAAGACAGACAAGAAAGCAGCACAGACTCCTACTGAGGTGAGACGGCAACACACAGTAAAGTCTGATGTTTAATTACCACGAAAAATCACTTCATTGATTATCTGTTATTGTTTTGCCTTGCCTTACACAATGGAGCCAATCCTATTGCCCTAAAAGTGCAAACCATGCCCAAAGGAATACTTAATGGAGATAATCATAAGTAGTTACAAGCCTTAAGAACATCTGTAGTGCTGTTAGCTTAGAAACCGCTGTCTATATCAGTTTCCATAATATATTATCTCAGGATTGAATAACTGCCATTTTCCCCATACTGTTGTTCCATATTTATGAGAAATCTTGTCATGAATATTTATGATAAATGCCAGTAAATACCATTAGATCAAGAGGACTTATTAAAATATTACCTAGGCCTAGCTTACTTGCTCAGCTAGTGTCCTCAAGTCAAAAATCTTGCCTCTCAGCACCTTGAACACTTCTCATCTTGCACCTCAGGCTACAAATCATTTGAAGGAAAGTGTATTTTAATAAAAGTTGAGAGTTTGCAGAGCTCTTGCAATTAATTTAGACTTAGTCGCCCTCAAATATCCTCTTGGTCCAATGATAACATTTTCGCTTGGCAAGACTGGTGCAAAATCTTCTCTTCACTTGACTCCTTCCTTATATCCGTCTTAGAACAGAGATCGCCCCCCAGAAGTTCACCGTTCTGGACTTCGGGATTCAATTAATCTAGTTTTACCAGTTTCTACTCAGATGCACATTAATATTTCCCTCAAATACAGCCTGTATTCCCTCTATCATCTAGGAGGACAACGAGGACCTTAAGTGCCAGCTAGCCTTCATCAAAGAGGAAGCGGTCCTTATGAGGAAGAAGACAGCCAAGATTGACAAAGAGAAGGACCGCCTAGAGCAAGAGCTGCAGAAGTACCACTCCTTCTACGGCGACCTGGACAGCCCCCATCCCAAAGGCGAGGCTGGCGGGCCGCCCACCACCCGCGAGTCAGAGCTGAAGCTACGCCTGCGTCTGGTGGAGGAGGAGGCCAACATCCTGGGGAGGAAGATTGTTGAGTTGGAGGTAAGAGTACTAGACAATCTGGGGCATATTATGGGAATACTAGCTGAGTGGGAGTTGTTCACTGTGATATGACAGTGATTCAATAGGTATAAGGCTGTGCCCACACCCATAATCACAGTAAAGAACATTTTCAAGGGTGTTATGACTTCAGTAAAATGGTTTCCAATACATTTGTACTGTCTGAAAAGTTTCGTTGAAAGAGGTATAAGAATAAAAACCAGAACAAAACAAGAAAAATCACAGACTAGCTGCCTGGTTACCACAAGAGTTGCCATAGCAATCCCTCAGCATGGTTGGAATGCATCTTTGACACATCAGATTGCTTGGCTGAAAATGCATTATGGACTATAACAGGTTTCCCATGGGCCTTAAAAACCCTTGTTTTTGGATTTGAGAAAAATGAAATAAGGCCATACAAGTTTTTGAAAATGAATGGATGACCTTGAAATTACTAGATTATTTATTAAACTATAGCACACAAATTCATCAGTATGCCTCAGCTCTCCATCCAAGCATCAACACTTCACATCCTGAGTTAAAACCTTATGAAGGATATTTGTGTTGAGTTTTAAAATGAATTTGATTTCTGACTTGACAAGATCATTAGTAAAAAATGAGGAGGCCTCTATGATCTCTAACTTTGTTCATCATGTCAATCATGTCTTACCCTAAAACATGACAATTTTGAGTACAGCAATTTCACCAAACAAAACCTTGAAAGTCATTGAAAAGTCCTTGGATTTGATGTCTGAGTTAGTGTGGGAAAACTGATATAAACTATGATGGCAGATTTGCCCCAGCTTCTGAAGATACTATGTATAGTTTAGCCAGTCGTCACTGCTGACCAGCCCGTCTCCCTCTTCACCTCAGGTTGAGAACCGCGGCCTGAGGGCTGAGCTCGACGACCTCCGTGGTGAAGGAGAGGGTGCGGGGGGCTCTGGGTCCGGAGCGATGGGGGGGTCGGGCACAGGGCGAGGCCTGGGCGAGGATCTGACCGAGCTCCGACAGCAGCTGCAGCTGGTGGAGGATGAGGCGGAGCTTCTGAGGAGGAACCTGGCCGACGCCGAGGACCACAACAAGAGGGTGACTGCTGAGCTGAACAAGCTACGGTTCAAAGCCGGCACCCACGAGGGAGGTGCCAGGCACGGAGGAGGGGGAGGAGCCGCGGGAGGTGGAGGGATTGATGCAGCAAAGGCAGAGAACCTGCAGGAGGAGCTGAAGACAGCCAGGCTACAGATTAACGACCTGAGCGGCAAGGTATTGATTGATTATGCTGACACTGTCTTAATCATTTACATTTGATTGTGGGCTGACAGATGACAACCAAAAATGAAAAATGAAATCTTATTACTGTATGTTTCTGTCCTGCCTTTCTTTTGTCTTAACATAAAACCCATCCTACTATGGCTCTTATGAAAAATAATTTACCTCTGTATTGCTAGTATGTCCTATCCTGCATATTTTGATCAAGTATAGAGGAAGGATAGAAACTTTTGTATAGCCCACTCAGTCCCACCTCTCTCTCTCCCTGTAGGTAATGCAGCTTCAGTATGAGAACCGTGTGCTGCTCTCCAACATGCAGCGATATGACCTGGCCTCCCACCTCTCCCTGAGGGCCAGCCCGCGGGACAGCGATGCAGAGAGCGATGCTGGCGGTGCGACGAGCGGTCGCCGCGAGAGCGACGACGACTCCACCTCCTCTCGTCTGCTGCCGCCTCACCGCAAGCGCGAGGGCCCTGTGGGTGGAGAGAGTGACTCGGACGAGGTCAGAAACAACAACGGCGGCAGCCGCTGCCTGACACCGACCCGGGGCCTCTACACCCCCACCGGGCCTGAGGGCGCCGCCTCCTCCGCCTGCTCGGCCATGGCCCGCTTCCTGCCCGGCAGCCGATGCAGCCTGCGCGACCGGCAGCAGTTGATTGACATCCGCGTAGAGGCGGAGAGGCTCGTTCGGACCATCGACCGACTCATCGCCGACACGGCTACTATCATCTCCGAGGCGCGGGTCTTCGTTTCCAACGGCGACCTAATGTTTGGGCGAGGAGGGGAGGAGGGTGGAGAGGAGGAGGGGGGCAGGGTCAGGGAACACGAGCTGCTGTATCGCATTAACGCCCAGATGAAGGCCTTCCGAAAAGAACTGCAGGCCTTCATAGACAGACTGGAGGTGCCCAAGCTTGAGGACAGGGAGACAGACGAGCCGCTGTCGGTGAGTGAGACTCACAGTCACGCTGTATGAGCATATGTTGCATGATGGATGTCTCAAATGTGAAATCGAACAGGTCAATGCTAATTCTGTTTCTCTTGTCCTCACTTAATCCACCCTCTTGTTTCCCATCTGTTATGGTTTGTCATTCCTCCCTCCAGATGTTCCAGCCTATCATTTTGCTTATCCTCATACTCGTGTTATTCTCATCCCTTTCCTATGCCACCATCTTTAAACTAGTCTTTCTCTTTACCCTTTTCTTTGTTCTGTGATGTACACCTCCCTTAATTAGCATCATCCCTTGTTTGTTTTGCTCTGTTGATTTTTTTCCCTCCCACATCATTCGTTGCCAAGGTTACCGCAAGCACAGGAAAAGCCCCACATTTGTCCCATGCCACAGTCGCATTCAAGGAAGTATGGCTAGGTTCAACACTGGAGTCTACATTACCCATAACACATTTCTGTCCCCATCAACCCTTTGTGAAGGTGAGTTACATGGACACACCCTCTATATGAGCTTCCAAAACAGTTTAGCACATTTTCTCTGGGGCCAAATAGAAACCGGTACTTAGGCTGCGTTCACACTGCAGCTGTATGTTTCTCAATTCTAATTTTTTCCCTCCCATGTGACACAAATCTGATGTTTTTAGTACAGTGTAAACAAAAAAACCCTCTGATCTGATGGAATCTGATCTTTTCATTTCTGATTTGGGGTCACATTCACACTGTATGTGGTTCCAAATCTGAGGACTAGAGAGAACATAGCCAGTGTTCAATACAAATGCAAGCAAAATGGCTGAGTTACGCCACAACAGAACTTCAGCTGCAGTGTCAACGAAAAATCAAGAGGTGCATATGTCCTTTTTGGACCATAATTTCAGTAACTTCCATTACAGGCTGTCCAGCAGTGACGTCTTTTGTTGTTCATTTGTGCATGCAGGTCATTTCAGGATGACAGTTTGTTCAAACTGATATTGGATATATAAAATTCTGACAAAGTCAGACAAATCAATCAAATGTGAGCAAAAAACCATAATTGAGCACTAAGGCCTCCAGTGTGAATGTAGACTTACAAAAGTACACCTACAGTACCCTCCTTCCAATGGCAGAAATAGAGGTCATATAGGCTTTAAATGTAGCAGCATTGCTTATATCACTGCTGTGCTTTAAGGTCACAAGGCCACAAGGGAAGGAAACTAGAGGATTATTCAGAGAGCTGCTTTAGGCCCTGCTTTAACCTTGCTACTAAATATATTTTCTTTTATAATGGGTTATGACAGCAGTCATTTCTTATTTATTTTTCAGAAGTACACATCAGTTTACCGTGCTGCTTTTGTTGCAACAAGGTACAGTAAGAAAAAGTTTTTTTGTTTTTTTCCCCCCTCTCATCAACTGATAGACTGTATTTGTCATTATAAGGGAACACAACAGGTGGAGGAATGGTGATGATGATCCAGGGTTTCAAGCTGGAAGGGGCTCTGATGATCATCTCAAGTGCCAAATGTCAGATCTTGTCCGGGGCCCCAAAATTCCTCACAGTGCCCCTGATTAGATGTGGGCATTAGCAATTGATGGTGTGGTAGATGAACAGTGGCAACTGTCTTCCAGACACTTATCCCTCACTGCAGTGCAGAGATGAGTCAAGAACACAGTCACCTGTTCTCAGGTTCAGGTTACTCAAGTCTGAGATTTCACACATTTGGTTCCTTTGCACAATTTCCAGCACATCTGATGCCTCTTTTGCAACACACTTTGTTAAATGTGTCACTACGTTTTAATGTTTGCCCAAACTGTTGTCCAATGACTTAAAGTAATATTGCACAACCTTAAACAAACCTGAGGCAATGACAAGCTCACTACAAATGACATTGAAAGTCGTGAAACACTCTCTTAAATAAAGATATCATTGACTGTGACACATTATTATGTCACATACACCCATTTGGCATCCTTTGGAAAAATGAATTGTCGCTGGGGTTGGTCACAGGACAAAATCTGCCCAAGCATCCTAAAGCGGAGTAGCAACAGAGAAGCCTATTGGCTAAGAGATTGCAGCAGCTGAAATAGCTATGCAAACACTTTCCCTCTCTCCGTGAGCTCCTGTAATTATAGCCAGGATGCTGGTGACGACAGTTGTCCCATCGGGACTTCAAATGCTGGAATAAATTTGACATTATGACATTTGATCCCGGCTCCAATGGCGAGCCCACGTAAACAGTGGGGAGCACTATAAAGGCCGGGTACCCCGGCTGGAACAGGACTTGTTTACCCCTTTACTCAACATACCTGCTCCGGACTTAACCTCGACACCGAGGCGTGACTAGGAGAAGGGAGCCCTTTAAATCCAATCCGCGGGGCTTTACGTAACATAGTGGAGGAAAAGCGAGGGGGAAGCACCGGCGACCAGGGGACTGAATATTATATCTGCTGGAGGGGAGAGAGCGCACATCGCACAGGGACTAGACCAGGCTGAAGGATTTATACTGAAAGTCAGCGAGAACTACTTGGTTTCTGAGGACGGTAAGCGTCAATTAGCCGTAAAATGGGCCGAGAAGTTACACTAGTTGTTCTGTAACTAGACAGATAGATAAATAGATAAATAGATAGATAGATAGATAGATAGATACGTTATTGTCCATTTCTTGAAATCTGGCTTCACCGTAGTGGAAAAAAACAAAAAAGAACAATTAGGCTACAAATAGTACCAGAAAAAAAACAGACATACAGCATAGAGCTATACAGGTACAATGACAACACAGTAAAATAGCAGTAAAATAGCGTTGAATTGCTGTGATGGCTGGTATAGTGTAGAGTATATTGTGACCAAATAAAAAAAATGAAGACTGTGTGAATGGCAAAATTCTAAGTTGCAAAACCAAACCCTGGTCCGAGTCCAACGTTGTTGTGTTGTCTTTAGTCTTTTGACGATTCATTTATTTCGGCGCTGTGTTATTATTATACAATTTCTTTCCCAATTGATATTCAGCATGCCATTTGTTACAGGTGTTCTCTCTATCACCCTGTCTCTCCCTGACACACACACACACACACACACACACACACACACACACATACTCTCTCTCTCCCTCTGTCTCTGTCCTCAGCCCCAAGCACAGGGACAACTATTAGTTTACGATGCATAGTTACATGTTTATAAATATCTCTACTCTTACATCACTGGTGGGAGGGAAGCGGCTGGTATATTCGGGTACTTTCGACTGGGATGCTTATCATATTCGTTAATGGCAACGACAACAACAACAACAACAACAACAACAAGAACAGCTCCTGTCTTGATTTACTGAATACGATTTACGCCAATATTTATTAGTGCAACCATGCCTAACCGTGTGACACAGGACTTCACCATCCTATTCAAATTTAGATGTTTTGATGGATATTGATAATATATAGGGGTGGTTGCGCCACAACGCTTTGTTAGAAACATGAACGCATCTGAGAAATATGACACAACCGAATATTTTAAGGAGGCGTTTTTTTAACTTAAACCTGCATTTGCAACATGTGGGGGTTGTTAGGGCTAGGGCCACATCTTTTAAACTAACATGAAGGGGACATTCAGGACCAATGTGATCCAACATCTAATAACTGAATATTATAATAATAATTTATCACATTGACTAATATCTTGTCAGTTATCCGTCATCAGTCCACAGACATCTATCCGAGAGAAGCTGGCTTTTGAAGTTTTGGTGGCAAATGATATTAGATGCAGGGACTTTGCCATACCTCTGGGCTTACTGAACTGACGGCCCTGTGGAGAAATGTGTACCAATGGGTCAAGTTCCAAGCAAATGGCCGTCCCCGTGCGCGCTTTACATTTTTTGCATCACATGTTCCACTGCAAAAGATATAGGCAGGGCGGGGTGTGAAGGAGCAGGCTGGAGGTCAGAGTGACCAAGAGGCTAAACACTGATGCTGTCATGCAACACTCTTGTCCACACGTGCCGTATACTGTAGGTAGGTTTACATGCCTGTGAATTTTGGAAAAGAATGCTGAAGGAGAGAGATAAAAATATCTGACTCATGTTACACTGCAAAAAAGTCATATAAACTGGTATTGGGTCTTAAAATCTTATTTTTATTCATACAAGTGGAAAAATCTGCCAATGGGTTGAAACGATTTCACTTGTTTACAATGCAAATCAACTTGTTTCAAGAATTTTTTTTGAATATCTTTGTTTCAAGACAAACTTTTCTAACCATAACAAACTCCCTTTTCTCTCTCCTCTCCTATATATTTGTCTTTATAGTGTTTCCAGGCCATCGATCCGTCCTTCCCTCACTGGCAACCCTGAAGTGACCTCTGACAGGAAAGTGACACAAGAGAAAGGGAAATTGCCATTTAGAAAGCCTCTGGTTATTGAGTGGCCTGCGTCATGGCAGCCATTGATCTGCAGCGCGGCCTGGAACACAGTGGCCGGGGCTGGGGGCAAGAGAGGCCGGAGCTAATGGACAGCTTTGACTCAGAGATGCAGGAGTGGGAGGACCAGCTGCAGGACATGCAGAGGAAAATAGAGGAGGTGAGCTCTCGTATTAAAAGGGTTGGACTGCAGATGCCTAAACAATCGAGACAGAGCTAGGTTTCCCAGAAGCATCTTAACATCAAGCTGCTCTTTGCTGCTACAGTTGCTGGATCTATGCAGTTAGGACTAGTAAAGAGGCATTTTACTCCTAATGTATGAAAATGGGTTTGGAATGGCAACCCTGTGTTGTAGGTTTGAATCTGATACACAATTATCACAACTGTAAATCATCCTTTATCTTGCTCTTTTTCTCATTCTCCACAGTCCACTCACTAATGAAGTAGAAATGCTATTAAAAAAGTAAAATAGCGTTTTTCACAGGAGGGGAAGAAACTCTGGTCTTTTGACCAAAACATCACCACAAACACCACAACAGTAGGCCAAACAAACTCAGCTCCATTGAATCACTCAGCTTAATGTCAAACAAGGTTAAATATGATGAGCAATGATCCAAATTTGGTTGGAATCGACTCAAATATTACAATGTTTTGTCCTACAAATGTGATACTGGAGTGTGTGAACATGTAATGGTTTTGTTTTCAGGTTATCATGACCCTTCCTAGTCCCTAGAGAGTGTGTTAATTGGTGTTATATTTTCTGTGTGTGTGTGTGTGCGCGCACGTGCACATATGTGCGTGTGTGTGTGTGTGTCTGCGCACGTGTGTGTCTGTGTTCCATAATAAGCTGTTGGCAGCACACTCACTGTCTCAACCTCATGGCCCTGCTGGAGCAATGATACAGACAAATGTTAACAAGCTAATTAAACTGTGATGTGCTGACAGACATGCTGAACACACACACACATACACACACACACAACCACACACACACATAGTGTGAAAGTGGATACTAATGAAAGCATTAAAGGCTGTGATAGGATGGGAAACACATGCTCGCGCAAAGTGAAATAACTTGTGCTTATCATAAATATAGCTGGGTTGTGCAACAATTCTGTGATAATTATAAGACTTGTTTGTTGTGTAAACAGTCTGTGTTGTTGACTATTATACAGTACATACAGAACTGTGTTGACTGTGTCAACGCAGCTGAGCAGCACTAAGGCCCAAATATCTGAAGAATAACCAAAATATCTTCAGGGACATCTAAGGATACTGCATGTGTTTTTCAGTATTTTTTGTTGATGTTTCCTTCTCTTCTCATATTTCAGCTGTACAATGAAGTTCAGGCCCGCAGAGGAGGAAACGATATCACTATTGACAACCGGAAAAATGGCGAGGGGATGGAGTTTGGCCTGGGGCACAATGGCAATGGCTTTTTTGATGGGCCTGACCATCACAGCAAGGACCACCCTGGAGCTGTGACTGTGCCAAATCACCATAGTAATGGCTGTAACTATAGCCCCAATGGCTATGGCTACCCTGCGAGTCATCAGAATGGCTATGGTTATTGCCATGCCAACGGAGTGTCCGAGATTGGAGACTTATTGCAGGATTATTTGGGACAGGGGAAACAAATGAGCCGAAAGAACAACGGAGCTCGCCATGTGGTAAGTATAGGGCAATTCTTGAAATTTCCCGGCCTTATGCCTCATTCTGTCGGCATTTGCAGATCTAAGGAAACCAAATAGGTGTATGTGAGATGAGTCAAGGCTGGATTGAGTCACCAACATATTGATTACACTTAGCTGGTTCCTTCATGTCTGCTTACAGAGACGGGTTACCAGATAGCAGCTACTTTCAGATACTTTCACCTGCTGTGTTTCCTAACTCATAACTGACAGATGATTCAAGAAGAAAGCTTAGAGGTTACACTGTTTCCTGGTTCACATGAACTGCCACGTGCATTTGCCAACTTTGAAGAAGACCAGAATATTTTTGGCTGTTAAAACAGGGCCAGTATTGAGTGTTGATCAAGGTTCAGTTGATTTTTGGTAATGGTGCAGTAAAGGGGACCTTGTCTGTGATCCAGTGAAAGTACACCCCAACTCTAAGCTTTTAAATATAGGCCCAGATTGACTTGGACATTTCTTAGATATTCTTTTTTCTCATGTCCCTTAGCACTTCAATGACACAATCAAGGTGAGCCAGGATCTTCCTGCATACCAGGAAGAGATCAAAAGAAGATCTGGAAATGAAAGGTAAGTGACTTTTTACTGGGGCCATACCCTGTATTTTATGATGTATAAGGGGCAGTGATATATGATCTGATCCCATACGATACGCTACGCTACGCTACGCTACGCTACGCTACGCTACGCTACGATACGATACGATATGATATGATACGATACGATAATACATCATAAGTGAAATACCTGTCAAGCTTATTTTTGTTTGTTTCTGCTTTGTTTTATTATCAATCTCCCACCAGGTTTGGTCAAGAGCGTTTTTTGGGCAGTTTTGAGGAAGCTGAAAACAGGAAGAACCGAGTGTCACACATGAAGAGCTCCCCCTGCAAAGAGAGCTCCCCCAACAAAGAAAACACAGGTGCCAAGCCCCCTCTTAGACAGAGAGATGCCCCTGCTGTGCCACATCGCTCAGCCTCCCAGCTCCCTTCTGTGTCCCCTGACTCTCCCGCTCTGGACAGGAAGACCTTCAGCCCGGGCGTCCTGGTAGATAGGAAGTCCAGCAGCCCCTCTGTCCTCAGGAAGTTTGGAGCCATGCTCCAGGAAAACGAAGGCAAACTGCTCACCGAAACAGGGGTGGTGACCCATCAGGGAGCGGTCTCAGAGCCCAAGTGCCCCACCCCCGGCTGTCAACGCAGGGCCCTGGGAGCCAGCACAGCCGCCGGCAGGGCGCCCGTGCGCGTGCCTACCCAGAAATGCCAGGCAGATTCCGACGTGCTGACAGCAGAGATGGAGCCCAGCCAAGAATGGGGGTTAGTATTAGACTCTGGGAGGCAGAGCCACATGGATCAGCGAGGAGGCTACGGCAGCTCTAAAGGATCCCAACGTAGTCCC
>NW_027279308.1:12500-85000 GCF_046629955.1 Centroberyx affinis | reverse complement strand
TCCTATGTGATTTAGAACAAAACATTTCATGCAGATCAAACCCTCATTTAGTTGTCCATTCAGTGTACCAACAAAACCTTTTGACAAGTGAGAAAAGCGTAGAGTTTCTTTTCACTTTTTCTCTCACATTAAAAGATTTCAGAAAACTAGTCCTGTTAAATTTACATATTTGCCAAGCCTACTCTTGAACACCTGTGTAGTTTCAATGTGCAGGACATTTGTAAGCTGTATATCTTCTACCTGGAGTGTTGACAGCTTAAATTATGAATTTAGGGGTCAAGCCTTTTAGACCATAGGTGTACTTTTGAAACCCACCTCTCCACACTTCCATTTTTCACCCACTTTGTGTACAAAGTACAAAAAGTCCCATCTGTCGGACTAGGGCTAGTGTCACGATCTAACTCGTTCTATCTTCGTCCACCTGTCCGAACTGTCAGTGTGTCCGTATCCACCCCATTGAAATGACCATCTCAAATGCCTGATGATGAGTGCAGCAGGATCCAGTACAAGAGGTGGGACCATCAAGGACAGCCGGGAGGACCCTAAAGGGTCCTTGAGAATTTCAGCCCTCTCCATTAAAATAGAATGGGGCCCAAAAATCTCCCCTTTGAAAGGCGACCCGCGGGGCTCGGTTTTCAAAACAAGAGCGGGGTGCTCTCGTGGGATTAGCTGGTGTTGCCCGGCAGAGGTGACTATAGTGGACTACTTAACGTGTGACGAATGACAGTCAAATTTGCTTTCATTGGAACGGCCGTCTGGGAGCGATGGCTGCTCCAATAACCCTAACCCTAACTCTGTGGTCCTGTACGCATGCAAACATGCTCTCCTTACACTAATGCAGAAGCAGGCACGCACACTTTCACCACAGAGCACAAAAGTGCATTGAACAAAAAGCTAGCCAAAGCCAGCTGCACACACACACATTGCTCTGTATCAATGATGCTGTGTCATTGATGAATTATGGTGGAGGACTGGACTGGAAGAGGGAGACAGATAAGGCAGACAAATTCAAGAATAAAGGCAAGATGAAGCTGGGGTCAGTGGGTTGCTTTCACTGTGGCATGCTGGGAGAACAAGGGAGACTGATGTTTCCTGAGTATCTTAGCTCTGCAGGGGGAATGACAGGCTGGAATAAGACTGGTGGAGAATATTTGAAATATTTGTTGGTGCTGTGGCCAACCAAAATGCTTTTATTGCTGTTACCATTATGATTATGATGCTGACCATTATGGATGCTTTAACCCACTAATCATCAAAGTAGTCCGTCACACAAACTAGTTCTGCAAGCATTTTTCACAACACACTAAAAGTGAAGTCAAGGAGCAATTGTTTGGTGACAATATGAATATTTCCACTATAACACTGACAGTTTGTCTACAACAGAGGGAGAAAGTGAAGGAGGGAAATTAAATAGATGTGTGGGTCTGTGGGGGTCCTGACAGCAAAGTAACTCTATTTCACTCTCACTTTTTTCTTCTCTTCTTCCTCTATCTATCCACCAATTCGCTCTTTTCTGAATTTAATCAACATTGGATTTATCTTTCTGCTCATTTTGTTGGTTGTTAAGGAAGAACATATCACTATTGCACATAGAACTGTATTACCACAGAGACTGTTAATTAGATGTAAGAAAAAAGAAAGCCAAAAGGCATTTCTATGATGCAGAAGAAGCCAAAAATACTCTGATTTCCTCAGCTTTGCTGACATTTTAGTAACAAAATGAAACCTTTTAAAAAATTAAAAACCTTTTTACTATTAGGTTTTTTTTTATTATTATACGTATATTAGGTACAATTCCTTATTTATGCAAACAGCTCGCTGCTCTAGACAGTGAGTTACATTAGTAGAGGTTCACTTACTGTTTGACTAAACATTAGAATGGGAAACGTATGATTTAAGTGACTTTGAACGTGGTATGATGGTTGGTGCCAGACGGGCCGGTTCTAGCACCTCAGATTGGCCAATCTCCTGGGATTTCTGCACACTACAGTGTTCAGATATTACATCTGGTCAGCTGCAGTCCTGAGGGTGAAATTGCCTTGTTGATGACAGAGAGCAGAGGAGAATGGTGAGACTTGTTCCAGCCAACTGGTGGGACACAAGTATGCAAAAAACATCTTAGTACAACAGTGACGTGCAGAATGGCATCTCAGAACACACAGCTCATCGACCTTGAAGCAGATGGGCGACAACAGCAGAAGACCATGCTGGGTTGTACTCCTGTCAGCTAAGAACAAGAAGATGAAGCTTAAGTGAGGGCTGATCACCAAAATTGGAAGACTGAAGAGTAGAAAAACTCTGGTTTCTAGTGCAACATGTTTATGACAGGGTTAGAATTTGGCATAAACAACATGACTTCATGAATTCCTCCTGCCTGGTGTCAACAGTACAGGCTGGTAGTGGTAGTGTAATGTGTAGGGAATGTTTTCTTGGCACACATTAGCCCCCTTGGTACACTAAGCATTGTTGCTGTTCCCTGCATGGCCACCGTCTACCCTTCTTCAAATGAATACTTCCAGCAGGACAATGCATCAAGTCACAAAGCACGCACCATCTCAAGATAGTAACAGTAACATGACAGTGACTTCAGTTCAATCCCCAGATCTCAACCCAGTATGGGATGAGGTGGAACAGGATGTTCACTGCATGAGTGTGCCCAGTGCTTAATTTGTGCCGGATCCTGCCGGAACAGGATCCGGCATCTCGCAGTTTTGGACTACCTGCATTCTGGTACCTATTTGCGTGGACCCGGCACCTGGTGGCATGAAAGGTTTTTTTGGGGTTTTTTTGTCTGCCATGTAATACTCACAATAGTTGACTCTTCTTTCCTTTCGTCTCCCTTCCAAAAACCTAACGGTCTCATTTCCATATGAAGACAGGTGATTACCCTATTAGAAAAAAAAACAAGCGCATAGTAATCAATTCACACATGAGTGAGCTGCTCTGCAGAGTGTGTTATGGTAAACTTCAGACAGCGTCATGGCTAAAAGTTGAATTTGCTGTCCATATGTCCGCTGTGTGGACTATTTTGGAAAATTAGACAAGGTAAGCATGATTTGTTTTTGTTTGTAAATGTGTTAGCATATTCTGTAATCTATTAGGTCTCTGCTGGGATCGAAAATTCATATTTGCATAGATGACTGCGAAACTGAAGTGCGGACCTGTAAGCCCCACAGTTAAATATGCGGGCAATTGCATGTTATGTTGAGTGTCCAGAAATAATTGGTAATAACATGAGAATTGGTTGACGTGAAGGGCTGTAAGCCACATCACTGGGCATTTCAAAACCAGCACGGTCCAGCTGAGTGTCGCATTTAGGCCGACTTGTTTTATTGCATTATTCGCTGACATTGTTTCCTACATTCAAAATCAATATCCTATTAAAGTATTTGTATTGAATATTGATGCGTAACTACTCAAACCAGAATTTCTCTGGTAAATGGTTGAAGCCATTGCAGTTTCCTTTATGTATGATTAGGATGTCTCATAGTAGTCTATGTGGGCATTTTTATGTTGTGCACAATGCAGTTATATCCAAAGGCCAAGGCCAAAGGAGGAGAGAGAAGGGAGAAGGTGGATTAGGACCACAAAGACCACTCCACAGACCACTCACTGACTGGTCCGGACCACAACCGACCACTAGCTTCAGCACCCCTAGTGGTACTAATCAGTGGTCCGTGTTAGCGACCATGGTCCGTGGACAGACCACTGATTTGGCTACAAACCCTGCTGGTTATATCTTTAGTCTACTACTTGAAGGGCAGGTTTGTGAAAATGAGCATTATGTAGCCTATGCAATAATAAAATATTGTTATATGTCCCCAGTAGTCCGCGCTCTAAGGTCATATAGTCGGTCATTTAGTAATGTTTAGGCTGTTAGGTCTACAGTAAGCTGTATGGCTGCACTGAGCACCACCGTGCCTCCAATGCGCTTGTTGTCTTGATATGTTCCGGAACCTTTTCCCTCCATACCGACTCGCGGGAACACCGACCCCTTGGTGTTCCGGGACCTCATCATTTACAAATGAAGCACTGAGTGTGCCACTGAAAAATCTGCAGGAACAGGAAGTGACACTACTGAATCAACATTTCCCGCACCTTGTTGAATCCATGCCTCGAAGAATTCAGACTGTTCTGGAGACAAAAGTGGTTTCAATTGTGACTTTATTTTTTTATCAGAATTCTGACTTTATATCTCAGAATTCTGACTTTATTTCTCACAATTCTGACTTTTCATCTCAGAATTCTGACTATATATCTCAGAACTCTGACTTTATTTCTCAGAACTCTGAGATATAAATTCAGAATTCTGAGATATAGTCAGAACTGTGAAAAAAACCCCACAATTGAGTTGTTTTTTATTTTATTGAGTGGTGGGAATGGGCTTCCATAGGATCCTACCCAGTACTAGCCAAGTTCCTAATAAAGTGGCCTTAGTGTATACTGCTTGCTCCGTTTTCTATACCTTATCTTGTCTTTCTATACCTTCTTGTCTTGTCTTGTATTAGATGACAGACGGGATAGAATGCAAACTAAAAATAAAGAGATGGTGGAATCATATGGTGCTGCATTTGGAAATGGTAAATACCTGGACTACAAACTGTATGATTTCAGGAGTCATCATAGCAATGAAGTGACACGCAAGTGTTATTAATGGTTCAGTAGCACCAGGCTTAGCGAGGCGTGTCATATGATAGGCACTAATGGTGTTAGGCCGATGATGGTTACAGTAGGGATGAGGTCATTGCTGGCTCCTGCACCAGTGAGATACCTCGTCTGTGAATCTCAGCATTATCGCTGGAAATACACATGGCGTGCGTAAATGTATAGACACAACACGCACAGACGCAGGAAAGAACACGCTCACTAAAATTACGTCTAGCAGTGGAGCAGCAGTGCATCAAGCAGGTCAGAAGTGTCACCTCTATGATGGCTACATCAGTACTATGCACCAACACAGACACAGAGGTGAATATACAGTATGACAAGTTTGACAAGTGAATACATCTATGAACTAGCCTAGATATCTTTGTTTTCTTACACAATGAACACGGTTCAATTAAATACAAAAAATGAATTTCTATAAGTACACATATGCCTAATCGACATGACCAACCAACCTTGCTCAACAAAAACAAGGTCATAAATAATGCACACAACAACAATTCTCTACTGTGATCCTCCGGGTGGTGAGAGACGAGGGTATGTATGACGGGACTATTTCTGGAGGGATTGGAGACCGTGTGTGTGTATTTTCTGTGGTGTGAAGCGGGAGGGTACAGAAGGCATTTGACCAGGATATGATGGGATGTATTGGGCAGTAAAAGGGCAGCTACATGTCTGCAAACCTATATTACTCATGTCTCCTGTCTGTCTGTATATTTGGCTGGGAGCTATGTGTGGCCTACCACACACATATCCAGGCCAAGAGCAGTCGTTGACCTCACATCACGCACGCACACACACACACCCACACACACATTGTCTCTTCTCTAAACCCACAAAACATGTCACTCTTCCTCTTTCACCATCACTCCATCTATCTGCTCTTCTTTGTTGGTGTCCTTCATATTGGCATCACATGTTTTGTCTGTATGTGTACCACCCTGTATGTTACCAACTCCATCTAAATACAGTCTGTCTTTCCACGACTGCCTCGTATAAATCTGTCAGTGTCTCAAAGCATGTCAGCGGAGTTGATGTCCTTCAAAATAAACAGCACGCCATTGATGTGTCTGTGTACAGCACATCATGCGTGTGCTGCTGCTGAGTGCCATACGGAAATCAATCACACACAAATAGAGTTATGCATGATGTTATGACTGCTTGATAACTTAATGTATATCGCCATTAGTGTAAGATTGAAATGAGGATTGTAAGATCCAAATCTGATTTGCATTGAGGAATTAAAACTAGATAAAAAGTTACATATCTTTTTGCTGGATGAAGCTCCCTGTGCTACACTTTGACAGAAAACGGAAGTGACACCACAAGGTTGTGATGTAGGCCATCATTATAGCAATGCTGAAACCTGTTGACCTAAGACAGCATGTCTCTAATCTTCTTCTGGTGGACATCACCAAGCACAGTGAAGCTGCTGAGATGGCTACAGAAGCATAGTGTGTGAAATCAATTTGAAATTAATGAGGTATATTGTTATGACATCTAAAACTTGGCTCCATATCACAAGAGGACCACAACGTAAGATAAGACAACCAAAGTTAAAGAAAAAACTGCAATTTTTTTATTTATTTTAACAAACCATAAATGTGGAAACACAAAGTCATAAGGGTCAGGAGATTCAGTCGAACAGATCAAAAGGAAGGGAAATTCCTGCGCCAACCACACTTTGGGCCATCAGACAAAAACTAAACTAACAAAGAAAGCCACAAAAACTGGACTACTGGACCAGCTTCCTCAAGGGGAAAGACAAAAACAAAAGAACAATATAAAAAGTCATAAAGAAAACCAAAAACACATGCTGCAGTGAGACATGTTGTTCTCTTTCTGCCCCCACAGGATCATTCCTCCGGGAGCGTTTATAGGCACCACCCAAAGGTGCCAGCAAGGCAGCTAATCAGACTGACTGGCAACACCTGGGGAAAGAGAGGAAAAAGAGAGAGAGAGAGCGAGAGAGAGAGAGAAAGACACACATAGGGTAGGAGAGTGCATAACATACAGTATATCCCCAACTAATTTTATGGATTCACTTCTCATCTACAGATATCCCATTGAAGACGGAAGTGGATCTCTTTCTGTCATGGGAGATGATTTCATGAAAATATTTTGTCTGCCATTCATTTCAATTAAATGGATAGAATCACCACTTCTACTGTTGACCAAGCCCTGTTGTAAGGAAGAGACCGTGAATTTAGATATGTTGGTAGTTGTGGTTGCGATTTTTTTGTGGATGGTCCCATGGATGTGTTAAACTAGGATGGGCCTGAGCATGTTTCCTCCAAAATAGGCTGTAGCTGCTCTAATATAACTAAAACAAACATTATAATGTATATCCAAAAGAACTTCTTCAGTCAACATTTTTCCCCCCACCTCCCTGGAGTTAATGGTAAACAGCTCTGTTTCAGCACTGACAGGACACCAGCCAAAGTCTGGCTCATTAAACAGTGTTTCTAATGCAAGTCACAATCCCACTCAACACACGGAGCCTGTGGTTTGCCACATTTGGTGAATCCTGCAGGCCAGCTGCATTGGTAGCAGTGCTCACACAGTTTTGTCAGTGTCTCCTCTTATCCCATAATGTCTGGAACAACCATCACATACATGAGTAACATACTTTAGTCATCACCAATAACTGTGTAGCCAGGTGGACACCTGAAAGAATCATGGCTGCTCAGTTCTTCTTGGCAACACATGATAAAACCAAAACCACAAAGAAGACTGTAGAAGTAATCATTATTGTATTGAATTTGCCTACATGTACAGGACAGAATCAAGAAAAGAGGTTATCGCTCATGTTGTCTAGAGAACGAAATTACAAAAACACAAATCATCTCGTAAGTTAACACCATTTACTAAATAACAAACTGAGACATCAGGCCTGACCCTAGTTTCTGGCTTTTCCTTATTATTGTAAGGATGTTATTGATTGTATTCTTATGTGTATCTATCATGCCCAGTCACACTTGCATCTATTTCTGGGCAAAAGGATGAAAATGAGCGGCAAGGCTAATAACTGTGCAAGAAGAATGCGGACACCCTAAAGAACGTTGTCAAACTGGAGTTATTCAGTAATTTACAGAATAATCCTTTGCATTGAATGTGCGTAAAATTTATTTTTATATTTGTCACACAAAACGTTGCAGATATTGTGAACCAACTGTAAGCCTGAAAGATGCTTATTTCTTTTGCTAACATGATGGTAGGACCGCTACATTTAATTTGTGACAGACAGGGTCCTAGTGATCCAATTTTCTCTTGGGAAACTTAAGTCATCAGTGCAAAGGATACTATGCAATGACATATTATTTTATGCTTTGTAGTAGTAAATGATTGTAAAAAAAAAAAAAAAAAAATAGTTGAGAGGTTTCCGAGGTTTCCATTAAGATACTGCCAATCATTCCTCAAAATCAGAAATTTCCCTGTCATTTCTTTCTCCTGTATCTCACTGTAAAGATACAGTGCTTTGATCACTTTTGTTTCTTTGTGTTGCACCATCTGGATATGCAGATAGGGGGAAGTGATGGAGGCACAGCTACTGCAGCAAGAAACCAAGTGATTAGTATTTAATAAATGTAAGAGGGCAACTGTATAAACTTCAACCTTAAATGCAGTTGATATATTTGGTCTTTGCTGTAAACCTTTTCTATGCCAAATTTGTACAAACTGAACGGTAGTTCAAAAACAAATCAAACCTATTCAAAGTCATAGAGAAGCAGGTCAGGAGTTGATGACATTTGCTTTAGTTTCTTTACACAAGGAAACGTCTATAATTGATTGGATTACAATAGGCTATTTATTTCTCCCTGAGTTCTCAGACAGGGAACCACTTCTATACTGTAGACCATCAAGACCTACAACCAACAACAAGGTCTATTGAATAAGTTAATGCAATAGCTCCATCCTGTGGACTCTTACAGGTACACTACTTTCGGAGTAAAACTAGGATACACATTGCAAGCAGGCCTGTGGAACAGAGCCACTTCTGTTTCCACAGAACGTCCCACAATTCTGGTATGTATTCCACTCTTCACACAAGCATGCACATACACACAAATCTGCCAACATATGATTTTAAATTATAGACAAACACTTTTAATAACTTGACAAAACACCACAGGGGTAACACCACACAGAGAAAATTTGTTTTAGGTCATTTAGATAATAAGACACTGACAATGAAAAGTTGACAGTTAAAATAAAACCAGCTGGAGCAAAAGAGAGACTCAAACTGTGTGAGGACAACTCAAGTTCTTCCAAGTGAAAGTACATGTCAATCCCGGTGCTTTGATAATAGCCCTATCGAAAGTACTATGACAAGAAATAGAAATCCAAATTTGTCTCTCTACATATAGCCTAATACTTTCCAGTGGTTCTGCCAGTAGCTTTTCAGCACCCAACACAAACACACGTCATTATTAAAACAGACTTTTGCTTTGAGATTAAAATAGAGTCCCTCACACACTCACAGACATAAGCACACGTACAAACTCTGTGTTTTACACAGTTAATAAAGTGCTGAATGAGCACTCTTGCAGTTCAAATATCTAATCAGCAAAGCAGGGAAAAGTAAGCAATTTTAGCCCTCTGTAACTGTTAAACATAAGATGCTACATTTAAGCTTAACTGTTTCACCATCACTCAAAAAGAGAAAAAAATATCTTACAAAAATATCAAGCCATATCAATTAGCTCAAAATACTAGAGAGGAGAGAATGGTATGTTGTATTGCACTATGTCACAAACTGATGTAAAGGCAGTGACAGAGGAGATTTTTGGGCAATTCTAATGGACAACATTGCTGAAGGAGTTGCCTCAGAACCTTTGCTTTAATCTCATAAGAACATTGCTTTGCCAGGAAAAAAAAACAATTATTGTGTGTCACTTTGTAGCCTGTTGCTGAGAGCTTTGCACAACTATGCTGCCCAAAAAATTACCTTGTGCATCACTTCCCTAATGTATTACAGGTTATATTGCTGGCTAAAAATAGCCTTTGATGAACAAAAGGCTTTAATTACATGTTAGAGAGGCATGTCGCATGACGCTTTTTTTTGCTGAACTGATAGGAGTTTAGGAACTGTGGTCTGTAGTTACCACAGTCAGACTTCGGTCACAGTACACTGTCCATCAGGGCTACGGGAGCGGATACTGAGTGTCGAGCTGGACGGCCCGCCTCCTGGAGGCATTCTGTCTGGCTGGGTCTCCCTCAGTTGCCTTCCTAATAGTCTTTGCCTGTGCCTTCGCCGTGGCATCACTTCCGCTCTCCCTCTCTCCCACCCATGCCTTTCCTCCTCACTCTCACTGCTGCCTGATGCAAACTCGTATGCCTGGCTGCCATTCATCCCCTCATCGCCCGCCTCCACCTCGTCCTCCTCTGGCTCGCTGATCAGGAGCTGGGAGAGAGACTCTTCCAGGGAGGAGGGTGTGGAGGACTGAGGACTGACGAGATGACCTCCCAGGACTGTTGGAGGTCTAACTGGGGGAACAGAGACCATAATTCCAAAGCCCGCCGACTGTGATTGGCCAGCAGTGTCCGCTCCATCAGCTGAGCTTACACGTTCTGTTGTTGCTGTGGTAACAACTGGTAAAGCGGGGATGGGGGTAGGTTCAGGGTCCAGCCTCAGCCCTGCCACCCCCTTCTTGGGAATACCCACAGCGTCCCTCTTTATCTTGCGTCTACGGCCATGCTCATTACGGCGATACTGCACCATGTTCTCCAGGTCGGCCACGTATAGAAACCCTGCGATCAGCATCTCGGTGCTCTTCCTGCCCTTGGCAAAGGCCTCCTCCAGCTCGCGGCTGGTCCTCTCATCATACTGCCACCAGCCGTTACGCCCCTCATAGTACCAGGCGTAGTCTCCATGGGAACCGTCGCCCATCCCTCCTGCTCGGCTCACCCCCGCGGCTGCTGCTTTCAGCTCTTCAGGGGACAAGAGCATTGGCCGCTCCAGGAAATCCTCAGGGACCTCTTGTCGGCAGAGGGCACAACGCTTGCTGTGCCAGGAGGCACCTTTTACACACAGGAAACAGAAGACATGGCAGCAGGGGAGGCGTACGGGGTGGACACAGCTCTGCAGGCAGATGGCACACTCCAGAGCGGAGGTGGAGGAAGGAGAGTCAGTAGTACAAGTATCTCCTACATCCTCTATCAACTTAGAGGGAGCAAGGGCATTCTTTGAAAGGTCCACTTCTTCACAGCCTGCCATGCTGGGGAGAGAAAACAGCACTATCTCACCGGATCTGGCAACATATGGACACTGTAATGAACTTGCATGCTCTCAAATGCTAACTGGGTCACAACAACAACTCATATATTAGGCATGTGATTTGGTGCTGTCCTCACTTGACATGCGCTGGTCTGATGACAGTGAACGACTCCATACACAGATAGCATCAAGTATGCTCTCTAAAAACCCTATCAGTGAAATTAATATTCTTAACAGTATGTATAAGTTGGCTGGCATCCCTGCATTTCCCCAGTTTGTCCATTATAATGAGTTACAAAAAGCAGAGGCCCTTTTTCTGCTGTCTGACACACCCACCCAGCTACTGCTTAGCAAACATTAGCTAGCTCGCTAATTTCCAGTTATAGTTTGAAGTCTATCAAGAAAGGTTTTATCACTTACAACAATGCTAGAGGCAACGGTGTGAATAAGAACAAACCTTTTATTTGACAGGCCGGCAGGTAAGTTGTCTGTGATATGAAAAACAAAGCTAGCGTCACCAGAGCCAAGCTAACGTTCACCTACCTAGCTAACGTTAGGTTAACTTTCCAGCTGCCTGTGTAGTTAGCCTGTTAGCTAATTTTAGATGGCAGTCTGCTTCCTGGCTGCTAAGTTTAATTTTGTAATAATACTCACCTAACCGCCAGGATACCTTTACACGCCGCCTCAGTAGAACAGCAGATGGTGATAAGCCTGCATTTATATTTCGATAAGACTGAAACGTATGCCAAGGAATAACTAACGTTACGTTGCTTTTTAGAACACACCTCCAGCCAAGTCCAACTAACTGCACAGCATCTGGATCGGCCTCTGCCATTTTCAATGTCCGTGTACATGCTCCACAGATCTAAAATAGCTGCGCACATGACGTACATCTATGCTCCTACTAAGCGGACAGTAACTGTCAAACTTAATGGCTTTGAGAGAAAAAGAAGCCAGACCTGTCAGAGTCATTTGGTATTGATAATAAAGAAAATACAGCACTTTTGGGGAAAGTTAGGAAACGAGGATTTCTTTTTCTCAGTATAGACATAATGTTTGTCTGGTTCATATCAGTAGTCCATTAAGCAAGTTGTATTCAGACATACAGTGGACTACCTTGAGTTTATGCAATGATATTTCAGTTCAACAAATATTTTTTTTATCCCAGCTGGCCACCACAGGCATCAACTATACAGACTAGCATATTATCCATTTGAAATGTCTCTGAATTTTCAGCCTCAGGTCCAGATAAGTCCATGTGATGTTACAACAGCAAGGTGTTGAATTTATAGATATAGATGAATGTTATTGGAGTCTTTCATCTTATGAGCTGTCCCCTTCTTTACGTCATCTTCTGTTGGACTGCTATCATCCTAGGAATAGAAAGATCAATATAATTTGAGATTAATACATTTTTACAATTTACAATTATTTTCTACATTTTATTTTGATATAATCTGCAGGTCACATTTGTATAAGGCAAACTGCAAAAGCAGTCTGCTTATATTTAAATTAGCGGCCACTGTATAACGTGCAACAAGTCTACAACAATGTGCAAAAGTGCAGCAATCACTGATACAGCAAATATTTTATAAGCATCTCTCTTTGCATTTATTGAAGCCTACTTGGACTCCGTTGCTTTTTGATGACACACTTCCTCCACTCTGAGACATGGGGGCAGGGGTCACCGTAGACACTTGGAGAGCGCAGGACGTCTCGTGTGCGTGTCTCCTCTCCCCTCCTGTAGGCCCGGAGGCTGCCCTTCCGAACACATGGACCCCACTCCCCCCACTCCCCGACCTCACAGTGCACTACGACGAGAGAGAGAGACTCACAGGTGGCAACAGGTAGAAAAGTGAAGCTATAGGTTATAAATGTATAATGGAAGTGCAAATGTACAGACTTCTATATTGTAATAGTTCATGAGCGGCGGTGTGTCTGAAAGCTCAGGTGTGTGGTGGAAGGGAATACTGACAGTCTCTTACCTTGGGGGTTGCATTGCATCAGCTGTACATCAGGCTCAAATCCCTTTGGACAGGTGGGATGGCACTGGCCATGGAGGAAGTACAGGTCCGCTCTGCACCTCACACACATGTTCTTCCTTACACACAGCTCACAGCCTACAGGACACTCTGAAACAGAAGGACATAAAGATCCTACAATGTGTTGTATCTTGCCTGACATAGTGGGCGATCTTATTTTAGTGGTGCATGCTCAAACACACACACAAACACACCCTATATAAATAACATTGAGCTGTTTTTGTCACATAGTCTTACCGATGCACTCTCGCAGTACGGTGTTTGCCGTCAGCCCGTTCGGACAGCTGTCCTCACATTTGCCCCGGAACAAGAAGTGTCCAGGACGGCAGCGTGTGCAGAAGTTCTTGTTGAAACAGGAGGCGCAGTCCTCCTTGCACCCTGCAAGCCAATGGGAATGGGCATTGGTTAGGGCAGAGCGGCCACAGTCTCAGGACACCAAAACATTGGTTGTTCCTCGTGAATCTTATTTTGATTCCTCTCCTTCCCTCAACATTCACTGAGGATTTAATCTTCTAATTGGTTTTATTTATTAGTAGAAAAAAAGCAAAAGGTGGGTATTCAAAGCCTCACCCTGTACCCCTATGGACCAAATGAAGTAGTCTGAGTTGTTTGCTCAGCTAAACAGAATGGTAAAATAATCAGCAGTAAGCCATCTAAAACCATTGTTATCCCAAGTATTGGTTCTACAAAATCAGTTCTATTTAATTCCATGTTGCCTCACTTTCAGGCTCTCTGGAAACATGCTAAAGCATTGTTTCACCACTCTTACACAAGTTCAGTGGTACCTACTGGTGCAGGTGCTGATGTGTGGAGAGCGCAGGCCGTAGTGACCGCGGGGACAGGAGGACAGACAGACCCCCCTCTGCCTCATCCCGTCCAGCTCCAGGTGGAAGAAGAGGCGGGGCTTACAGGACAGACAGCCATTCAGGGCCGAGCATGTGGCACAGCCCGCCTGACACAGTCTGCTCACTGCGGAGCTACCTGTCATGGAGTAGAGGTACATGGAGATAAGTGCTTGTGTGTGTGTGTGTGTGTGTGTGTGTGTGGAGGGGGAGCCTGAGTGATTGTGAGTGACTCCAGCAACACTGACTGAGTTTTATGAGTTGTTTCTGCGCTCATATGGATGAAATAGGGTAACACATGAACTTAAGTGCTATGTGCTGGATTTACAGTCCATCCAAAACATTACAGCCAGTGACTTAAGTTCTTGGTTTTATAATAACAGGAGAGCAGAGCCAATCCTCAGAGCCAAGCTTCCTAATTTATAGGTTGCAAGTGGGTTTAACCCATGGAAATCTATGACCAGATTGTTCCCTGAAAGCTGAAAGAACACGCTTATTGTCTCCATATGTAGTGGCTGTCTACTATTTACTATCTACCACTAGTAGAAAAACGGGGAAAGATAAAAAGCACTCCACAAATACCATATCGACCACTATGTAAGCGATGGGGGATGACAAGTTTTTGTTTGAATACTTACGTCTGTATCGCAGAATCTTTGAGTTATCTTGGCCTTTTGTAAGACTCATGATGTTCAGAATCCAAATTAACGATGGCACCCACATTTTCCTTCACCTTCAGTATGGCATTGAACTTTTTTTTTTTTTTTATCCAATCAGGAAAGTTGCCTCGCACTGCATCCCAAATCCCATGGCATGAATAAAATGAAAGTCTCTGAATTGTTCCACGAAATTAATTCCTATGGACCCATGAGGAGACTCCAGCCTGGGCAAGACAGCAATAGAGAGCAGAGTAGAGTCAGGCTAAATGTTTTCTTGAGGAAAAATCCCATGTGCATTCCATGAGGTCACTCAAGCCGGCAGAATGCCATGAAGAATGCAAACATAAGAGAAACCATCATATGATAGTCGCAACCCAGATCTAATGTAAAGTTTGGGTTAGCTGCTGTGGGCTTGTCTGTTTCCCACACACACCTCTCTCTCTCTCTCTCTCTCTCTGTGTCTCTCTCTCTCTGTCTCTCTCACCCTCCTCTCTTCCTTAACCCTCTTCTTTCTCGACCCTCCTCTCAATCCATTATTACTCCCACTGTCTCTTGCTCTACACCAGTATACAGAATTTGATTATAATAATATTGTCTGTGTTTGAAAATTTGACTTACTGGAAATCTGTATCTGTCCTGTTTATTTTCCAACTAAAGCGTATAAAGCTGGAGCAGATCATTTTATTATGATCCCTCTAAAACAGAATAATAGGTTGCAGCTCAGAGAATTGTGCAAGATATACACTGACATTTTGGCAAATAAACCATGTGATCAACTTATTATTATCTGGCGAGAAGGTTGGTGATAATTTCACCTTTGAGAGTTCAGTATTTAGTGCTTTGAAATAAAGACACAAGACACAAAAAAGTGAAACTGCTACCAATCTTGCACAACAGTAGGTGGATTATGGAGCGTATTTGCCAAAAAGTT
The DNA here is from genome assembly GCF_046629955.1 of Centroberyx affinis. Classification (NCBI taxonomy): domain Eukaryota; kingdom Metazoa; phylum Chordata; class Actinopteri; order Beryciformes; family Berycidae; genus Centroberyx; species Centroberyx affinis. The sequence goes on along the minus strand of NW_027279308.1, from coordinate 69,644 downwards.
GTTGTATTCCTTTAAGGAGAGGAGTTTTATTTAGAGTTTAGTGCAGCAGACCCAGTGCACCAACCTACAGTATCTTCTCCTCATGCCATGTCATAACATTAAATCATATACCCTCTCCTCAGCCTAATGGAAAGAGGGTGAGTGTGTGATATGAATACAAAATAACTCCTCATTTGGTTCCATTTAAACTGGAGAAGCATAACTATGTTTGTGAGTCATTTCATCACAACATCAACACCAGCCTTTCAAAGTCAACTCACACAGGCTGGATTATTATTATTAAGTCACGATGATGCAAGAGGGTAGAAAAAAAAAAATCCACTGCACAAAAACTGCAATTCCCATGTGCCCCCACTTTTGATATTTAGTTCAACTTAAGCCACGCTTGGACCCTGTGTGTTTTCCATTAGGACGGTTTTCAGGAAATGAAAACCAATGGTGCAGGGTGATTTGATCACATCCAACGAGAAAACAAAACAGAGCCGGAGGTGTCAGGACGGATCTGTGATTTCCCAGAGAAATGCTGAAAGGTGGCGAAAGGTTTGGTCCTCCAGAGAGAATGTTGTTTGGGATCCCGGTGTGTATTATCGCCTGTTTTGGGAACTCTGTGGTTCTTGATCTGCTTCTCCAAAACAGATGGGAACTCTCCAGAGTTTCCCTTCATGCAACAGACTCTCTTTCCTGGAACTGGTTTCACTCTCCAGCCCATGATTCTGTGTCTAGGTCCATACTCTCCTGAATGCCTGTCAGATCTTGTACAACCAAATGAAAATTATTTTATTAGCTAATAGGCTAAATTTGTGTGTGTGACAGATGGCATGGGCTCATTTCTTGTTATGTTGTTGTTTCACAGACATAATGTTACTCACAGCAAAGACATGCGGGGAGATGGTGACACACTCAAAAGCATGTGCTCTTTATTAAGAAAGGCAGAGCAAGTTATCAGAATAACATCTCTGCCAAAATGGACTGCAGTGCTTTCTTAGTGCTTGGCTTGTCTGGAAAAGTGTCAAAAGAGGAATCAGCGGGAGCTTTGCAGTGGGATTTTACACTGGAGCTGATTTATCTGCGAGAGACAGGGCTAAAACACACTGCCAGACAGGGGAGCTGGAAGGGGCTACGCTGGCTTAAATTGTCAACAGGTGCTCCGACACGAACACACACACCAAGAAGGCGAGGCGCGGCGAGGCCAGGCTGCTTCTTTATTTTGCTAAAGGCAAAAGACTGTGTTGCTCTATACTCCCTCAAGAACAAGAGTAAACCTAGAGAGGAGAAAGATAGAATAACGCCTCAGTGGAACCTCTCGATGTATGACCAGCTGCTGGATGGCGATATCATCCATCAAACTGCATGCAATAGATTCATGGACTAGATTTTGCAACCAACTGGAGAGTGGAGAGAACCTCTCCTTTACCTCTCTTGTCACGAACAAAAAAGTACCTGCCAGCTGTAGACATGAAACAGGGGGAAAAAAGAAGAGATAACAGAGGAAGATGATTTGAGTGAAAGCAGCTTTGTAGTTTGTGTGTGTTGTTTATGGTAGGGGGATCTGTCATGAGAATATGTGAATCAGTGACAGGATAGCAGGACGGTTAGACCCCCGAGAGAGAGGTGTCAGGGGTTCAAAGGTCAGACGGGTGGGGCTCAACAAACCCAGTAACCCCCCCCAACTGACTGCGAACATAAACATGACAAGGCTACGCTCGTCGGGGTGCCAGATCAGATTCTTGAAGAAAATAACCGGCGGAGGCCAGGAGATATCTTCACCGACAGAAAGAAAGAATGAGGGAGAGAGTAGAACGATGAAGGCAGAGAAAACTGAGGAAGGGAGTAAACGAAAGAGAAAGGAATAACAAGGAGCAACTTAGGGACCAATCTAAACCATATGGATGAGAACAAACAAATTAGAAGTGCCGCAGTTTTTCTCAGCTTTCTGGAAGCACCTTGATCTTAATTAGTTCAATAAATATTTTTGTGCGAGTCCACTGTAAAACTGACCCATAAATAGCTTGTAGTTCACCCTGAAAACCTGCTGTCAGGACTCTGGTGGAGCAGAAGATGGGTTGAAATGGAACACACTAAAATAAATTATCAATGATAAATCACAAGATAATACCCGATCGAACAATTTAACATTACAGCTTTGACCTTTTCACCGCGCGCAGACCTAACAAGTCAAATGTCTTGCTGTCAAGCACCCTATCGTGATAAGGAATGGGCGGGATAACATCTCGACATGCGGATAATCTATGTAGCGTGAAGAAGTGAGGAATTTGGGAGGAGGCTGAGCCTCTGTTCAGTGAAGAAGCTGTGAAGCATGCAGCTTAAAACACTGACCGTGACCAATTATGGGAGAGGGAGATGGGAGGTGGAGATATTTGGAAGCTCTTCTAGTGGAGTAGCATGCTTTGTGCTATGTGTAACAGGGGTATCAAAGCTTCTGATCAACAACATGTCTTCAGAAACCTCTACAGAAATTCTTGCTCAAGCCTTCCTACATTCTAAGAAAATGATAGAAAAACCTTTATCAGTTGCCCATGTTCTCTTTTTGAATGTGGCTTAACGTTGTCCATGGTTGATAGCTTCTACTTTGGTGAGTTTTTTTATGGCTGTACAGTCCAATCTGGAAATCACAGGCTTTCTGTAGGGTTGATATGGTAGAACTGATGGTGGCAGTCATGGATGTTCCTTCTCTGGTGTTTTTATGGCTGCTATCTCTTCCACCAACCTGTGATCCTGTCCAAACAGTGCTGCTGTGAGCTGCGCCCATCAACAGCAGAGACCTCCAGGTCTTCAGGTCTGATCCAGGAGAGCTATCAGCTGCCAGGAGAATTTTTACCCATGTTGGATAGGAAACATTTTTCATTACCCAATTGATTAACAGGAATACTGATAGGATGACAACTAATCATGAGATCTCACAGCATTGTGAATCAGTAAAGGTTTTCCATTTGCTGTGGAAAACAGTGACCTCTGTTGTGCAAATCAAGTTCTGATGATTTGAAAATAATGTAAGACTGATCTGTATTATAAACAGTACAAAGAAAGTTAGACAAGATGGGTTTCTTCTGTACATATATAAAAAAAATCATATCTCTATAATGAGAGAATAAAGTTTGAGACTTAATGGTCAAATTTTGACAAAGCTCTTGCCATTCCCAAAATAGGACTCTTTACTTATTTATGAGTGTACTGTAAGTTGAAAAGAGCAGCAAGAGCAGTCGTTGCTCACAGGTTGCATGTTATATTATTGTTAAATAGTAACCATTTCCAGCATTATGGGTTACCACCAGCATTCACAAAGCCCCATAATCAGTCAACCAGCTATTTTGTGACCACACCTATAAAGTGTAATGTCTATTTTAGGATGCCTCTTGGTAAATCAATGCAATCCATCAGCTTCTACAAATCATTTGTGATGGCATAACATATTCACAACATTAAATCCTTTAATTTATCCTTCGGCCTGAAATTTTCAAGACACACACCTGAAAAAGTCTAAAATGGGAGTGTCACATGTTTGTTTTTTTTAGCATTGTGAGCTGTGAGTTACATTGAGAGGTGTAAAGTATGAGGCTAGAAGTGAACCCTTGGTATAAGGTATGTTAATTAACCTCCTACCCCATCTGCAGCCTATCTACACCATGTAGGATTTCAGACACTCATCATGAGATTCACAAGAATTTAATAAAGGGCAATAAACTCTTATGACAGGAAAATAGATACAGGGCCTTTGTTGGTGCAAGAAATAAACAAATAAAATAAACAACAAATAAAATATTTTTTCAGAAGCAAAGTAACAAAACTTTCATATAAAAGAAACAATGCAGGATGCACTTCTCTCTCTTCATCCTCTTGATTTTTTCAGCATTTTCTGTAGATAAGAGGGGAAAAAAACCAAAAGGTCTAATCATATTACCACTGATGTTATACATTAGTTATATATTAGTTTTATACTGTACTGAGTCATTAGAAAAGGGTCATTTTACAACCTTACTAATTCTGGATTTAAACCACTATAAAGGAAATGTTTGCTCAACTAGTGCCTCTTGGGCAAAAAGCCTTTACTTATCTCATACGCCTCAAAACGTCATGCCTAAAACAGTCTAATGTATTTCGTGCAGCAAGCCTCTGGCCGCTGCAATGTCTCTGATATTTGAACCCCTTAACTGTATCCCTGAAATGTCCTTAATTTATCCATTACATAACCATTAATTATCCGTTAAAAATAACATGGCTTTAAAAAAAGTAAGGGTTAGTATCAGGATCTATTTGTGGGTCGATTCATGGAGATTCTAGTAATTAAGGGACTTTTAATGGCTTTTTGTGTATGGTTTACAGGGTTAGGCTATTAATGAGTTATTAATGGAAAGTAAGTAGTCAAACATTAAGGAGGTGTTTAAGGGGTTTTGATGGGGTGTCCTGCATGAAAAACTCCCATAACTAATTGTAAAGGGATTTTGCATGACTTATGGGGGGAATTAATGTGAATTGATGTAAATGTAATGTTATTTAAGGGATTAGTGGTTCGTAGTGGAGCCAAAGACATCAAACAATCGTTTATTTTACAGTATATTGGTATTTGAGAAAGTATTTACAAGCTATCTAACGTTAAATAGTATTTGAGAAGAGTAAAATACAAAGAAGATGGTGACACTGACGTTATGCGACTTTACAACGTTATGTAGGACGGACAAATCCATAACACCCCCCAACCGACCTTGGAGACTGCTCTGATATGTTTTGCTCTGATCGTTGCCGATTTCTCTTCGAAAGCTTTGGCCCTCGCCTCCTCTGCCAGACTGTTCACAAACAGCAGCGTTATCAGTTCAAGCTGAGGAAAAGATGAGGAGAAAATGTGTTAATTAGGTAACTAGCCTGGTAGGATTAACTATACACTTGCAAACAAAGGATAGTCTGTGGATCGTTTAACTCTAACGTTACCTACCATCGCGTCTGCCGTCGACCCCACATTAACCCGAGTCTTCGTTTTCGTTTTAATTATAGATTTTAATTTACTTTTGGGTGCCTTTTTCATCATTTTGGCAAATTTATGGTTTAATGGCACAATTTTCGACAGCAACGGTTTGTTTACGTTTTTCAATCTCCCGCGTTGCCTATTTCCGGCGCATATTATGAGGTCACATGTGTAAATAAATTCTTTGAGTTAATTTGGCGCCATCATGTGGATAATTAAATGAAGATTACAAAAATTCTGAAGTGCCATCAGTGCCATGTATAAGTTTGTTCAAAGAATTTCACTAAAAGTCTACTAAAGTATTACAATATTTGTTGTTAAATATATTTCAGTAAGTTCAAAAAATAAAAGTAAAGAACAGGCTCTGCTTTTTCAGTGCTTACACAAAGGAATTATAAAAAATGAATCTCTGAATACATCGCAAATAACAGCATACTTCACATGCAACAGCATTGTTCTACTGGCCGACACCCCCTATCTAATACATGCATCACAATAACATACTAGTTTTTGGTCATATGTGCCATGAATGCGAGCCTTTGCTTATGTGGTATTTAATAAATTCTTGTTGAGTAGTGCTCGTCCAGCCACAAGTCAGATCGTACAAAATTGTGCTAAGGTTCTGCAGATTTACTGTCATATATGTAATTTAAGTATGTCAATTAAAGTTCATAGGAATTCTTTAAGATTGTAAAATTTATTTCTAACAACACCTACCCAAGCCTTCTATAACCCAACACAGACACACATCCTGACCAGAGACAACCCACTATCCAGAGGTTTTTTCTGGTTCTTGTTTTACTCCTCCACATAGTTGCGTTGTTTATGCTGCCGCCTAGCGGCTCTATCAGGCAACTACACTATCAGACGCCTTCAGTCTGACCCCCCCCCCTAGTTTAATACATCCATGGTCTGACCCCGGCGTGATTTTTCACTACCGGGTCAACAGACACAAATGTCGGCCTCCATGAACAACACAACCAGCATGAGCAATATGCTGAAATTTATGAAACTTATCGGACAGCTCAAAGTAAGACTTCTGCTACTTTGGCGACTTATCAGGGGATTTAGTTTTTATCGAAATAAGAAAACGATAAAAAAAAAAGTTTGAGACCGATTCTCTGGATCTGGATGGTCTGAAGCTAAAGCTGTATCCAGGCAGGCTGAGGGAGAGATAGTTGGCAGATATACTGCAGTTTCCCCTCTCACAGTTTCTTAAAACCTACAGCTTATAAAGGCAGAGTTTTGTGCTAATAAGAGGGATACCTCCCCCCCCTACACACACACACACACACGTAACAACTCTAGCAAGAAAAACGCCCTTGTACCCACTACTGCAGTGCAAACAGCTGGAACCACATAGCATTAAAACACTTGACTTTGGTCTTACTCCAGTCACCTAACAGTGAGGCAGGGAAGACGTACATGATTTCCTATATAAATATAGTGTATTGCCTTATCTGACTCATTATTATTATTGGTTGCTTGTAATATTGGTCATCTAATCTTATTCTACTGTTGCAGTCATTGGAAGTCACTTTGAATACGAACGTCAGCTAAAATGCCATAAAAAAAATGCCATAAAAAATGTAAACCCCCCCCCCAAAAAAACAGACATTTTGCTCATAATCAGCTTCATGGATAGGTTTTCCACGAAAATATAAGGCGCCCAGGCACAGGGTTGATCTCTACTGACCAGTATGGAGTCAATGTTTTCAAATTGATACTACTAGTAATGTCAATTATGGGTAATGTAACATCATTCTCTCTCTCTCTCTCTCTCTCTGTCTCTCTCTCTGTCACTGATGACTTGTGTGTTTGATTTAAACTCCAGAGGGTCCCGCGGACCGGGTGGGTGTACAGGAAGGTGAAGCAGCCGGAGAGTGTTTCGGACCACATGTACCGGATGGCCATGATGTCTCTGACCATCACCGACCCCACAGTGGACAAGGACAGGTGAGTCTGCCTGGTCATTCTCATTCATCGAGTTGGGGATTAACAAGATTACAGTAATCTGACTTCCAAGCAACGGCTACCGTACTCTGTTACAGATATTTACCAATACACTGGATCTGATGCAATTATCCATTTGTAGGTAGAAATCTAGGAGGCATGTTAGAGGAGAGAGGAGTATGTAAATGGAGTTACTAAGGAACCAGAAGATGTCTGTTTGTTCATCTGTCTGTCTGTATGTCTGTCTATCTATCTAGGTGTATAAAGCTTGCCCTGGTACACGACATGGCAGAGTGCATTGTGGGAGATATCGCTCCAGCAGACAACATCAGCAAAGCAGAGAAACACAGGCGAGAGGAGGCAAGTGACTCACATCACACACACAGCAGAGTCTGTTCAGGCTGCCGGTTGTATTATAGTGAGGATGAAACACACACAGGAGAGGGGGGGGCAGGTCAATCGAGTTGTGCACTTTCAAGGACTTTTCTCCTTTCTCCTCTCCTCTCCTCCTCTCCTCTCCTCTCCTCTCCTCTCAGGAAGCCATGAGACATCTAACAGGTCTTCTGCAGGATGGACTCAAACAGGAGCTTTATGGACTCTGGGAGGTACGTGTGTGTGTGTGTGTGTGTGTGTCATACAGTTCATCTTTCTAGCTGATTATATGACAAACTGCTCTAATTAGTTACCAGATCTAAGATGTGTGTGTGTGTCTCGTCTGTGCTTACATTCTCTTGTATCCGTGGGGCAGGCAGGCATGTATGCTCGTGTGTGTATATATAGTATATTGGAGGATGAACATCACAGTAGTAATTCTATAGTCCCGGGAATATGAATATATGTATGCTGTTATGTGCTGCTGCCTTGGTTTTACATCCTTGGTTTGTGTGTGGAGCTTTAGACTGTTAATCGAACTATTTAAATAACAAGTCTAACAAAACGGTATGATTTAATCTCTCCTGGTTATGTTCCTCTGTGTATTGTTTCATGTTTGCCTACATCAGTGTTTGAAGTGTATTTGTGTCTGCTATTACGTGTGTGTGCCTATGTTATCTAATCTGTGTGTACTGTATGTAATCTGTAGGAGTACGAGACCCAGAGCAGTGCAGAGGCCAGGCTGGTGAAGCAGTTTGACCTTCTAGAGATGATCCTGCAGGCTCATGAGTACGAACAGCTAGAGGGAACGCCGGGAAAGCTGCAGGAGTTCTTCGACTCCACCGACGGTACGGCTCCTCCTCCATCTCTGTCTCCTTTGCTTCCTTAATCAATCCCAATCACTTCCCTCTCTCTGTCGCCTTCCTCTCGGTTTCGTTTCTTTCTCTGTCTTCTTCACTGGATCCGGCCTCCCGAGGTGAACCAGGCATTTGAAATGGGAAATTCAAAACCATACTGTGGAGATGAGAAGTGTACACACGCTTTAAAATGTTCTATTTTTTATTGTATAGTGATGCAACAAAAGGTGTTTGTTTTTTAATACATTATCAGAAATTAGTAGCCTACTGTATTTGCCATGGTTTAATGTAATTAAAGTAGTCTGATTTAATGTTTTTTTCATTCCTCAAGGCAGTCTACATTTTCAAATGGTGTGCAGGTTTTTGATGTCCACTGTATGTGTAGTCAACAAGCAAAATGCAAACAAAAATGAGCAATTCAGTGGGTTGGATCCAAGCTGCCTTCATTTATTTTTATTCTTATTCCTATTAGGCCGTTTCCACCACCCAGATGTGCTCCAGTTCATCAGCTCTCTGAATGAAGAGAGAAAAGATCACATGACCAATACTGACGGAACAAAGCATTCTGGGAAGTCACAGACCCCCAGCGCAGAGTCTGCAGAGCCACACAGCCCCTCACACACTTCCTGACTGTAACACACACACTCCTCCTGAGCAGAGGGAGGGAGATACTGGACTATAACACACACACACACACACACACACACACACACACACACACACACACACACACACACCTCACATGAGCAGGCATGTGATGGGAGGCTGTGGAGAATTGGATCTTGGGGGTTTCCTCGTTTCTCCTCCTCCTCTCTTCACTCTTGAGGTGTTTATTATAGGAGAACTATATAGGATGATTTTCCATCCTCTGTTCCCCCATAATGTTTTGTTGTTTTTCATCCTTTCTGTTTCATCATACAGAGTTCTCAAACGTCTTCAAGTCAACGACCCCAAAATAGACAAATGTCTCTGTAAATGGGTTGAGAACTGTAAATAAATTCCCAGATAATTCCCAGATATTTTATTACATCATTCGGCAGTTTTTACGTTATAAGTTGCTACATACCTCTTACTTTAACAACTTACTTGCACAGCTGGAGGGCAAGATGTTTAGAAAATGGCTGGTTGTTGGTTCTCCGTTAAGAAACAAAATGTTCAAATAGTTTTTACTTCAGAATTGTTACATATAATTGTATAGTACAGAATTTCAGTTGCACACTATTCCATTTACTGGTTGTCTGGTTGTCATGCTATTTCTGTTCAGTTTGACATTTTCTTTCAGTACGTTCAATTTTCTTTACTGAGCATCCACAATATTCAATATTGCCACTAGATCCCATAGTGTAATAACAGTGATCCTTGAAATGCGTGATTTGGTTTCAAACAATCTTTAATATTGATACATCAGCCATAAATACAGTTATTTATAATGCATTTATGATGCTGTATACTTGTAATAATACAGGAAAACATTAAAACGATGCTATTTTATTTGATTTTATTGGAATGCCACAGTTCTGTCTTTGGGTTTTATGAACATTTCAGGATTTTAGTAAAAACCTTTGTAAAATTCCTGAAGCTCATCTTGGTTGTGTTTTTTTTTTTTTTTAAGTTTTTTTTTTTTAAAACAGCGCTGAGATCAATTCAGTTTCCACCCAATCAATTAAAAATGAAAATATAAATTCCAGTATTGCCAATGGCAAGAGCATCCATTAGCTCAGTTATTTTCTAGGTCAGACATGACCTGCTAATGCTTGAGGTCTTTCAGTGTTTGAATGTTGTGTAGAGTCCACTTCATGGACTGACTGCATTGAAAGTGAAATGAACTCAGGCATGTTTTCAAACCACAGCAAAGAAAAAAAAAAAAAAATAAACATAAAAGACAAAATGAGAAAACAGAAACAGAAAATAGGTTATTTAAATACTGAAAGCAGGTTACTTTGATGGGGAAGTTTAGCAGTGGCCAGAAAAAACAGATTTCAAAAGCAAAAAAAAAAAAGGGTGCATTTACACAAAAATGTCAAATCTGATTTTTAATCCTTTCTGCTCCCATCTAAACTGTAAAAATTAACAGATTCAATGCAATCTCTCAGCAATAAAAAGGTAAGTTCTGCACCAAGAAGAGTTAAAAAGTCAGATCTTCTGAGCTTGTGTGGCTGCAGTCCAACTAAATAATTGCTGTGCATTGGATTTCAGGGTCACATAACAGTCGAGGCTTGTATTACAGGTATTTTGACATTACAGTTATGTCTCAGTTGTTATATAGTCATGTTATACATAGTGTATCCGTTACACAGAAGCAGGAAATCTGATTTTTGATCCTGTGTGACTCAGACTTGATGTTTTCAGTGCATGCTACACATGGCGAAGGGTTAGCGTCGGGGTTATCTGGGTCACTTAGGGTTAAAATCTGTTTTTTTTTGCTCCTGTGTGAATCCAGCTTAAGTCTGTAAAACAGCAAAACTAAAACAGAAGTCCGCAGTCTAAAGTGTGTTGGAGTGAAGGCGTTTGTACAGAACAGTGTGTACAACCTTGTATTTACTCTCTTAATCTCCAGCATCAGACGTAACTGTGGTCCCAAGCCCTCAGCTGCATTTACACAGGAACAGAAAAAATGTGATTATGTAATTTTCTGCATGCAGATTTGATCATCTCATGGCGGACTAAACAAGGAAAGTCAGATTCCATGAGTTTTCCCCCTGTTTAGGAAGCCATGAGAAAATCAAAACTGTACCACAAAGGTGGGATTTACACAAAAATATATCTGCCCATATTTCACTGCATGTGGCATATATGGTGTTTTCATTGCTGTCTGCAGAAGACTGGATTTTGTCCTGTAGTGTGAATGAATGAATGAATGAATGAATGAATCATAGAGTCTTAGATCAAACCATCAGTGTCTGTGTAGATTTAGTGCAGTAAGTATGATCCAGCATTCAAGTAACAGTATAAAATATAACGTCTCTCCTCTCTTTCCCCTACAAACTCCAAATCCCAGCAGCCCCCAGTCTAATTGTCAACAGGAGACACTGGGTATTGAAGTCCAACAATGATTTTTAAAGACCATATTTAAAAAGTAGTATTGGTATGACCGAGGCTGGATTTCCACAGGAGCAAAAGATCTTTTTTTTGTGCCGCAGAGTTGATTTTCTTATATTTCTCCAAACAAGGAGAAACTTACAGTAACAGCATCTGAGTGTTTTCTGTTTAGACAGCCATGAAACAATCAGATCTGCACAACAAAAAAGTTAGAAGCATGATCTCCTGTTTCTGTGTAAAACCAGCCATTTACACTAAATCACGAATATCCCCTAAAAACATCCCAATCCAGGAATTCTGGGTTGACCTCATCAACGGGTATATACAAGCTACTTTTTACTTTTTTTTTACAGGACTGAGCCTTAGTCAAAAAGTAACATATATATTTTTTTTTATCAAACACATGATAATATTTCTAGTGATAACCTATAAAGGTAGTTTTGTATTATTTGGTGTAAAAGGTAACAGTGGTAATGATGAAGAGTTTTGATGCTAAGTGGAGCAGCACTGTCAGATTGAGCCTGTACTGTAAGTAAAGGACTGAAAGATTAGCAAGTACAACATGGCTGTTTCCACTTAGGCTGCATTTACATAGCAACAGACACTCTTTTTTTAAACTGTGGCCTTTATGTGATCTTTACATCGCTTCCATAACAGCAATAAAAAATAGAGGCATTCTCTGCGGGGTTTTTTTACCAAATGATTAACAAGTTAATGACCTTTTTCTTTTGTGCCTGGGGAATGCCAGCCGTGGTTTCACAGCAGATTTGTTGACTTACAACCCTGGTGATAAGAGGGCAAGCCAAGCGACGCTCAGCTGGGGTGAAACATGAAGGGGGCAGAAGAGATACAGGCCAGAGAAGGATTTTAGCTGCTTCTGCCTCCTGGGGTTGACTTGGAATCTGCTCATCCTGCCTTCATGTCCCAAATTTGTAACTAGGAGAGCAAAAATCACAAAGCTGACCCCACAATAAAAGCTATGCTGCCCATTCAATCATCAGCTGTGGTGTGTAATGGGGTTTGGCGGCCACTGGAGGGCAGGTGACAGTTGTCTCTGCTGATTTCCAATAGGTCAAATCCACAACACTGAATTATTTGGTTGGGGTAGTTACTTGATATCGGTAACAGTAACTGTGTTCCTGGAACACAGTGTCACAGATTAGCAGGGAAAAGCCCTGAACCAGTAGAGATCAACCAGCTTTCATTCCTTGTTAAAACTCTTGAAGTGCTCTAAGATGTCAACTGACATTCCTTCACACCAGCTAAGCAGAAAATGGACTGGGCTTAGCTGTGCCTTGGTATTTTACTTAAATGTGAAGAAGTCCAGAGGCTCACTGTGTTTACTAGCCTCTAAGATCACACATGGCTCTGTGTAAGTCAAGCAAGCGGTGCTCTATGGATGTTAGCTGTCTTGATTCAGCAACAAATAGGTTGACAACTGCTGTTTTAGAGCATTAAGATCAATTTGACCCTGATGTGGGGAAGGTTTGGTCATTTTCCCACTAATGATGATAAGGATTTAGGGCAGGAGGAAACTGATTCGAGGAAGGCATTTGAAGGAGACTTTATCACATTCTTTATACTCACGCTTTTGTTTTCAAAAGCATCTTAACACTTATCATCAAATCGCAATGTCATCTATTACATTCAGCCATAGATGGGACAAAGTGCTGGATCCTTTAGTTCCTGGTTTAGTCCCGCCTCTCGGTGTGAATGCAGCTCTAGCAGGGCCTCTCAGAGGTGTCCGTCAAGTTGTTAGTGGGCATGTCCTGAGAGCTGGCATTCGCTGTTGAGGAGAGGACTTCCTCAAAGCTTCCTCCAGGCCCCGGCCCCCCCACTTTGGTCTGGTATAGGATAAGACACACAAAGCACAGTAAAAATAAGATGTGCTGTCATCACAGAAACAGTAAAGACTTCATACTCTCTCCCTCTGTCTCCTTTACCCTTGGTTTGTGTTGTCTCAAGCAATGTTTCGCTCTTTCTTTTTCCATTGTGCTCTCTTTTTCTCTCTTACATGCTTGTTGCACCATTGTACTGTCCACCCCAAAGACAAATTGTACTGCAGACTAGGTTCAGGATGACAGCATTTTACAAAGGCTATCACTGCAAGATTATTGCAGGATATATAATAATAATAATTATAATAATGTGATACTTTATTGATCCACATATTGTTGCTGTCAGGTGAAAACCTTGTATCTCTCTTAAATGTCTCTCAAATGTCATTTCAGGAACACAGACTGACCACAATGCATTTTAAGATTGACCACAATGCATTTTTTGAGTTTATCCAGTGGTTTTTAAAGGGTTTCATAAACCCAAGGGGTTGTAGAAATTCCAGTCGATGTTAAAAAATGAAAATCACCAAAATTGGCGTTCCAAGCTTTTCACACGACAACAGCAATATGGGAATTCTCTTTCCGCTTCTCCCCCTTCCAGGGGGGTCAGATGATAGGGATTCAGTGTCTTGCTCAAGGACACTTCAGCAGGGTGGATGCTTGCTGACACAAGACTAGCTGACACAGGACCTGAACCTGGGTCCTCCAGTTAAAGGATGTGTTTTGTGGCTACCACTGTAATACTAATGCAGGATAGCAGCAGGATGGGGGCCTGGCTAAGACTGTATCAGTGTGACAGTGTGGGATCTCCCCTAGCAGGATCAATGTGAATATAAATAGCCAGTAGGCAGTAAGACGGTAGGTCAGAGTGTAAGCCACCAATCAGACTGAGCTAATGGTGTTTTGTTCTCTCTGCTCCACTGACCTGCTATGATGCCCAGAGGCAGCAATCTAACCAGTGTCTCCATCTATGGATCATTTTAGGTCCTCATCCATTTACTCAAAGTTGCAGTCAACTCTATGGTGTCAATACAGGTATTCATACAGTTAATGTGGGTTGAAAATTTTCAGTACTTGTTAAACTATTTCATACTGTAACACAGAAAATGTGCCGTTTCCAACACTTACTATTTACAGGGCATGTGTGCATGTTTTTCTTGAAACATTGAGAGGAAAAAGGAATTAATGTTGTCAAATTATACTGTATACTAAAATATTTTTTCACGTCTTGACACTGGATGACACTGTATTGGACACACATACACACACACACACACACACTTATTACCTTGATACTGGTCACTGTATTCTCAACCTTCTCCTCAAAAGACTTGAAGCTGGGAGAGTTTCTAGAAAGCAAGAAAGAAAGAAAAAGAAATGGAGGAAGGAAAGTGGGAAGAGAATAATTGATAAGGAAGGGAGAAAGGAAGTGAGTATAGGAAAAGGGAAGTGAGATAGGGGATGATGAAGGAAGGGAGAGAGGAGAAATAATTGAAGAAATGTGTAAATAAACAAATAAAAAGGGAGAGAAAATATACATTTTACTATTCATAGGACTGGGGTTTGATTTTGGTGAAATCTGCTAAATAACAGATAGATTATCCAGACATCAATGAGAAAATCAAGTTGCCGAAAGTTGACTTTTTGGAGGTGCTGCACATTAAATGTGTTTAAAGGTACATTATGGTTTACTAGTACATTTTAGACTAATTTCATGTGCAAATTCCACTGTGACTTTATTGAAATCTCAATGCTAAAAATGACAAAACACTTTCTGGAACCATGATATGGGTGAAACCCCTGTCATGTTGTGTGCTGTCTGTTCAAAGTGAGTGAATTTACATGTATTGTATTCTGAATTTTGTGTCAATAATGACAAAAAAGACATCTTAAGAAGATTGGAAAAAGCACAGAAAAGCAAGGAAGCACAGATACATGGACACAGACATATCTTATTCACTCACTATCACACACACATACACACAGGCAAACACACCGGTTACCTCATGGTGGGCATGCTCATGGAGTGTCGGATAGAGTAGCTGTCCCCAGAGAGCGTGGTGAGAGAGGAGTTAATGATTAGCACAGGTTACACACATGCCACAGATACCACACAGAAAGCAACAACTTGACACAGAGTTAGCTACAGAGAAAGCATTGTTTTTTTTTAGTTCTGTCCTTTTGATACTGTACATATCCAGAGGAGAAACAGGCCAGAGTTACGCCCAGGGCCACTGATAGTGGCAGGCATGGAGAGAGGGGACTAAATGTGAAACTCTGATCATACTTAAGTGAAAAACTCAATCTCACTCTATATCAGCTCAGCTTTAGGACTGTGATGGAACCATGTTTTTTACAATCACAAACAACTACAGCTACAACGGATCTATGAAGATAGACCATGCTGCGTTTCTCACAGGATTCTTTGACATTATTTTTGTGTTGGTATAAGACCTAGTGCAAAACTAAGACCTGACTTGGGTACTGCAGGCCAACATGGCTGCAGTATTTATTCAATCAGAATCAGCTGACTGGTGCATTCCATACTGTACCATCCAGTTAGAGCTATCAGATGATCTGACAGGATCTCTATTGAGTTAGACTTCCTGCATGTTAGCGCTGGACGCATTTATTCCAACAGACAGTGTTTGCAAAAGGGTGACTACATTTGCAGCCAAACCATTTGGTACTCCTGTAACTTCTTATATCATAGACTAAGAGCACATTTCTGTGGAAGCTATGGTTTTGGAGTGTAACAGCACTCCTCATGTGTTGGAAGCTTTGCGGTACCTAACCCATGTATTTGAAGTGTAACTTGGCTGAAATTCAATGTGCAATGCAATATTTTGACTGGGTTTTCCATAGTAGCACAGCAATAATCCTTATAGTCTGCTTTCTTATTGCACCTTCCAGTCTGACTGCCGCCTAACACTCCACATGTAGGAGCAAGTGATATAACACAGTCATCTAGGTGGTTCTTACCCTATGGAGTTGGACCTTGGGGAGCATGGAGGGAGATGGAAAACATTTTAAGAAATAAGCTTAGGCCTAGACAGCTTCACAGTCACACCCTTAAGGCAATGTTTCACTTTGGTAGAACATTTACATTTTTAGTGCTAAAAAGTCGCTATGAGTTCATGAAGAGTCGACACTTGATATTAACTGACATGATAATATCTATACTGGTGTTAAGACTTTCTCATTCTAGATAACCATAAGCAAGCAACATCACTTAAACTTCAACATAGATTACAAAAATCATATATAATCAAAATCTTTACATTAATTCCCATATATGTGATAGAGGAGTAACATCTTTGACTACAATTTCAATTTGGAGGCAAGTGTACAATATCACTATGGACAACTGGGTAACAAATATTAGTAGTTGACTGTTCCTTAACTCATATGGATGTACACATACTAACAAAATGAAAATGTTCTACTAAAGTTAAACATTGCAAAAGACCAAAAACACAATCCTGTCCACACACAGACACATTATAAAAAACCCAAACCAATTTACCAACTGAGTCAGTGGTTACCAGACATTACATAGACAAACCAACTGCCTGTTAGGCTTCAGAGCTGAGAATAAAGGGTTAGTTGTTAGTTGAAAGAGAGCAAAACATAGAATTAACAGTGGATGCAGAGACACTCTATCCAAAGGCTAGATTTAACCTAGAGTGGAAAATCTGATTTTTCACTCTATGGAAACTAGATCTGATATTTTCATGGCTGATTTGATGTGTGAAAAATAGTAGATGTGGGGTATGCAGGGTTAAAAGTCAGCTTTTCTCGTCATGTGTCAGTTGGGTCCTATGGTATGTTGCATAATATAGGGAGCTTAGCATGGCTGAATCAGTGAGTGTAATAACACGTATACAGTACTGGGGATAGCTCATATCCTCATTAAGGTGCTAATCAGGATAACCTGTGTATATATATTTTGAGATAGGGTGGATACATGTATCCCAGCTAAATTTCCCAGCTATTTGTTTGGCTTTCATATAATGCAGATCACAGCTTGTTTGGTGTAAACAGGATATTGCATTTACATGTGCCACCATAAAAACAAAATACTAGACTATGAACAAGATATTGGTGTACTGTACATGTGAAGACGCTCAGTGATACGCTATACAACCATGAATACATGACTTTCTATATTTTTCAATAAAAGAGGATTATGTGACCTGTTAGCACTCTTTGGGAATTACACATACAAAAGAAAATCATTTTGGGAATTGTGTCAAATATTTAAACGGCTTCAGGTTTTACACAAAATGATATGTAAGAGCAAACTTTGACACACGCCATATCCACAGCAGAAAAAAAGCATAAACATGCATGTGTGAATACAGCACACAAAGTTGTGCACGCAGAGGCATGCACGCACACACGCGCGCACGCGCACACACACACACACACACACACACACACACACACACAATAAGCCATAAACCACAGGAACATACCTCCGAGGGTACAGTAACTCTAGACCAAACATGCTGGAATATATGAAAAATAATGCATTGTTTCTCTTCTGCTATCCATATTCCAAAAACATAATATAATGTAGCAAGAACACACATAAGGTTACATAGGCCCACATTCTCTCTCTCTCTCCCTCTGTCATTCTCTCTCTATCAGGCACAAATGCAAACACAGTCTCTCTCTCTCTCTCTCTCTGTGAGTCTCACACACAGAGCAACACACACACAAATGCTCTTTCTTCTTGTCTCACACAGAACACAAACAGACACACACACACTTTCTCTGCTCACCTAAACAAAAGACACAGACATACAAACACTCTCTATTCTCTGAGAGCAAGCGAGAGCAAGCGAGAGCGAGAGAGAGAGAGAGAGAGAGAGCGAGAGAGTGAGAGAGGTAGAGAGAGAGGGAGAGAGAGATAGAGAGAGAGAGGGAGAGAGGGAGACAGAGAGAGAGACTCCTAGCCTTCATCCAGCCCTCTAGCTCCCAGAGAAAGCAGCTTACTGTGGGCTTACATAATCTCGGCTTCCCCTTAACTGACTAGAGCAACAGTCAAAACTCTACATGTGAGACAGAGATGAAGAGCACGTGTGTATTAGTGTGTGTTTGTGTGGGAGCAAGACAGTGTGTATGTGAGAGCAAGAAAGAGAGAGAGGGAGAGTGTGTGAGAGACAGACGTGAGGGGTTTGTCTGGAAAGTCAGGCCTCACAGACTTTGGGTGAATGTGGAAATGCATCAGCGGCGGCCCAGTGGGATGGGTTATGTCACTGCAAATGGGTTTATGATGGAAGTTAGGCACTGGACCGCTGCAGACACACTTCCAAGCTCACCTGGCGTTTTCAGAGACACTGGGATTCAAGCCACAGGGAAACAGAGGAAGATGCAGAGATTCAAAAAACACGTAGTAGGTAGTATGTGAGTGAAAATACAATTGATGAGGGTGAAAGAGTTCAAAAGGTGCTTTAAGTGATATTTAAATTTGGTTGAGCATTTTCCCTTATTGGCACACACACACTCCTCTAGAAAAGTTCAGGAGCAGTCGATCTCCAACATTAGCTGCCCTGGAAATTCACTGTTACCACCGGCACACAGGCTTTTCTCCCGCTCTGTATCGGTTATTGCAAATTTTGCAACCAAATTTAGTAGGTGATTGTATCTATAGTATTCGCATGACATCATATCAATATCGCTGTGGCCATTTTGTGACATTAGTAATAGCCAGGTGACAGCATGACAGGTAGAGACAGTGTTGTTAACAAACCTTTGTTTTGCCAAAATTAGTATAGCCTGTTGTTGTGCCTGTTGTTGTTTTGCCACTACACAAGGAAGTTATCAAGGGGGAAATGTGCATAATAAATGGGAAGTAGACTAATGTTCAGCTTTACAACTTGTAGAATCAATGAATGTTTGTCGTTTGAGATAAATGAGATTACAAATAAGTGTGATCTCTATTCATTGTGAGGCATCTAGGTGGGTTACTTTCAGTAGGCTACTTTCATTCTTTGTAATCCTGTGAAAACTTTTTAAAATGTTGGCGTTTATGGGTTGATTTCCAAGCTCTGGCTTTTCAAATGGTAAAACAACATTTCACAGGATTACAAAGGATGAAATTACACCAATCTTTTCTTCATATCTCTGCTTTGATAAATTCTCTAAATTAGGCATAACTACTTAGTATATCTTCATTTGACGATCTCAGCTGCAGTGCTACCAAAGTGTTGTTACTGTCACGCATGTCAACAATATTTTTGTTTTTTGTAAATATGACGGATATTAGCTCCTGTGGAGGTGTGTATGTGCTGATAAATGAAAATGTTCTACAAAGTGGGGTATCCCTTTAAGCCTGTAGTGATGTGAGTGACACAGCGTTGGGGCAGAGGGGGCTCATTTTACAAGATGTGACATCATACCTCATGTCTCCGAACTTCCTGGTGATGGCGGTGCCCAGGGTGCTAAAGGCTGCTGAGGTTTTCTGTCCTGCGGTGGACAGCGTCTCTGATGTCTTCTTATAGCTGACACACACACACACACACACACACGCACACACAAAACAGGAGAAGGTGCTGTCAGAATATGTAACAGCCACTTAACTAATCGGTAATGCCCAGTCCATTTGGTCTCTCAGCCAATCATTTTTCAACCTGATCACTCTACCCTCTTAGCCAATCACACATCAGCATTACCCGATCTCTCTGCCCTGTGGTCACACTGGTTCATTATACATGGTGGCAGTGACTATGTATGTGTGTGTGTGTGTGTGTGTGTGTAACCTGATCGTCAAGTTAAAGTGTAACTGGATAACCAGGGAGGCCTTAGAGACGATCCCCTTGCTCCTCTCTGCCACTCTCTTTCTCTTTTTCTTTCTCTCTCTCTCTTTGGGTAAGAGCTCAGAACTGACCATCTAATGAAGAAACTAGCTTTTGTTTCCTATATCAATTCTACAAACAAATCCTATCTGGGTTTGGAGGAACATTACAGCAGTAATGTTCAGCAGAATAATTATGCGTTTTTAAAGATTATTGTCTGACTGCACCGCATACAGGTGGAGCAACAGGAGATGTAAGGAGGGAATGACATGCAACAACACCTGTGAGTAGGACTTGACCTCACAACATTGCAAGCACATGCCATCCTCCCCAGCCCAGTGAGCCACCAAAGCCTGTATTTTTGTGTAGATTTATTTATAGATTTTTATTTGGCTTCATGATTATCTGAGTCAGATAAAATCATTTCATTTCTTTTTCTTTCATAGCTTTATTTTATTAACATTTATCACTATTGAGTCTTTTAGAAGTTTTGAGTTTTTATGTGAATCTTCTTTTACAAATGTGCTTAATAGCTTTTGAATTTATCAGTAAAAAGAGTGAGAGAATTATTTGCAAAATACACCGTTCAGTTTGGTTTGCAAATGAAACTGCCTCTAATGTTAAAGCGTTCTCCTAGGTGCACTGACAGACGAATGGCACTCAAGATGATAATAAATGAGGTTTTAAAAGTTGATCATTTCCAAGGAAAAGACTGAAAAGGATATGTACACCTAATTGTGCGGTGAGGGCAGTAACAGCCCGCGGCGCTGTGTAGCTGCTTTATGTGTTTTTAATCAGGTTTATGACGTCTGTTACAGTGTGCACAACAAAGATAACAAATCACACACACACTGTGCTGCTGGGTGCAGAGGATTATGTCTTTTTAATTGGGTTTCTGATATCTGTGTGTACGACAGATACTTGGTTTGAAGTATGGTTTTATTCTGCGTCAGCTATGAAGATCATAACTACCTACTCTGTGTGTGTGTGTGTGTCTGTGTGTATGTGTGTGTGTGTTAAGGATAGATGTCTCCCTAGATGGCTCTCCGATTATGGTTTGAGGCTGTGTATGTGTGTGTGAGCATGTATGCATACACTCTTGTAAAGGCCATCTCTGTTGACAGCAAACAAACACAAAAACCATCCTGTCAGGTGCTGCTGCTATTTACTACCCCCCCCCCCACACACACACACACACACACGCCCTTGCACTCATTCTTTCTCTTTTATCTTTACCTCAGTTAAACTTGCAAACACTCATTCTTTCTCTTTCTAGTTGTCTCTTCCTCACTCACTCACACACAGACATAGATATACACCTACTCCCTCTGTCTTTCTATCTCTCTATCTCTCTCTCTCTCTCTCTCTCTCTCACACACACACACACACACAGAGCTTAACTTACGCAGTGGAGGTCTGCATGTCATGCCAGCCTCTGGAGAAGTTGTTTTTGAACTCGCTCATTGGAGTGATGCCCAGTTTGTGTTTGAGGTCTGAGTGCTGCTTCTCTTTAGAGAACAGCACCTGCCTCAATGTATTGATCTCCTCTTCCAGCTGGAGAGACATGGAAAGACAAACAGCTACTTAACACCCGGGCACCCGTCCCTTTACAGACTCTGTACTATCAACAGTTCATATTTCTTTACAATATGGCTATATTTCTTACATTATTTTGTATCAGTGATAATTCTTCTATCACCAATCTGGATGACTAAACCAATGGGTAAAGTAATTATTATTAACATTATGTGATGAGTGTAGTACGTAATGCAAGGACAATATTTATGACACAGATTATATAAGTTAATCATGTTAATTTGGTGATAAGAACTGTAATCAAATATAGGGTGTGTGAGCATTTATAGCAGTACCATGACACTCATAACCTTGCCATATACTGTAGTCCAGGTCTACTGCAGGTAAGGTGAAGACAGCAGTGAAATGAAATTTGTCATTAACAGTGCAGAGGCTTTGGCAACCATGGATCCAACCCTGGGGCCAGATTTATTTTAGCTGTTGTTTTTACTCAAACACCAAAGAAGTTGAACAGAACCAAAACACACCATGTGTAAACTCCATAAGATGTCTAGTGCACTAGACCAGTGATTCTCAACCTTTTTCATATCACATGTAGTACACATTTGATGAGGTTTTGTCTCTCGCACCCAAATCTGAGAATATTTTTATTGTCAGATATGATTTTGTCCAGAATTCCATGACTATCTGTATTGTAGGTGGAGAGATAACAGTGAAACTATGATCAAAGAAGTTTAACGATTCTTCAATTTGCTGGGGACCCCCTGGAACCCCCTCAAGGATCCCTGGTGGTCCCCGGACCCCATGTTGAGAACCACTGCACTAGACCCAGGTCAGTTTATTACATCCTCCTAACTTAATTTGACTTTGTAATAGTTGTTCTATGGGGTAACTGAGCTTTACTAGACAACAGGTGACCTGCCCTCTCTTTTTTATTTCATATTTTAAACTCCTACTGGACATACTGATGAATTTCAGTCCTGGGGGGGGGGGGGGGGGGGGGGATTGGCAGTCCACTAAACTGAATCTTTTGTTCTTCTTTACTGAGAAAGTAAGAAGACTGAGAGAGCTGCAGAGTAGGGAAGGCACAAGAGAGAAGGCTGCATTTGGTAGATGTGGTACCAAAGGCAGGTGGCATCAGCACAACAGCAATTCTGGAAACATGAATTTCAGCTCTTAAAGCTGTTTCTTGTCATGGTACGTTGTTGGAAAAGCATAGCTTGAGTAAAAGAGATGACTTGGGAGACAATTAGCCTGTCATTGACGCGTCACCCAGGACGCATTACCTGCGTGTGTGTGTGTGTGTGTGTGTGTGTGTGTGTGTGTGTGTGTGTGTGTATGTCTGTGTATGTACTTTAGCCAGTTCTTGCTGAATCTCCTCTCTCTCCTCTTCTGTCAACATGGAGTTGTTCAGGTTGACTTCTGACTCCAAGTCCTCATCAGCCTCTCTGAATGGCTCTGAGGCCAGAAGACCTGCATGAAACAAACACACATATAAGATATAATGTAAGATAAGTATGTGTGACGTGTGCAATAGTGAAGAGTAAAGAGTGAGACAGAGATAGAGAAGGAAGGAAGGAAAAAAGATAGAGATCTGTAGATGCAATATCTCCTTCCGCTGCTGTACTGATGAGTGTTGGGCATCACACAGGTTTTTACAATTTGATGAAAACAAATCAGAAATAGTACTATCTGGCCCCAATCATACCATTAACTTCATTCAAAATGAACTTGGCATCAAATACAAAGCCAGCTGCCAGAAACCTAACCATCTTTGATGCTTATTTTACCTGTGAAGTTCAGGTAAAGAGAGTTGTGCAGTTCTATTTTGTTCAGGTAAGAACCATCTCTAAAATTAGCAGTTTTCATCATTCAGCAATATGGAGAAATTCTTTCACACTTTTTTTTCCTCTCACCCCTAGACTACTGCAACTCTCCTGCCGAAATCAAAATCTGCCACTGATAAAGTGTCCTCCTCTAATATTCTAATTCATTTGTCTTATAAAAATCTTTTGCATCATCTTCATCTAAAGCAGGACAGTATATAAACCCCAAACCTCTGGATCTGGTCCTGGAACCAAACTCCATGTCCAATCAATCAATCGTTTTTCCTACTGGCTATAGTGACCACACACTCCACCAGTGTCTCCCCTACAAGAATAAGCAGAATGTGCGACCCCACCTTAAAGACTTTCATTTCTATTAGTTTCAATGGATCGTTTTGCTGTCATATATTTTAAATGCCATGTCAGAGACCTTTCCTCTACATCATTAAAAAACAATTCTGGGGGAAACACTGCTGTCCTCTCCTGTTTTTTCCTTCTTGTTTAGCTCCCAGTATTTCCAGACAGTGTGTCTGTCTGTCTCCATGTTTCTTTGAGTGTTTGGCTGTCTGTCTCTGTGTTGTTCTGCATATCTGTCTGTCTGTCTGTCTGTGTCTCTGTCTGATTCTGTCTCTGTCTGACAGTTATGTAATCGGCTGCAGGCTGTAAAGCTGTAATCTGGATTAACCGACCTGGATTATCTAGCCTTAACTCTGCTGACTGACACTAGAGACTGACACTCAGTGCGCGCACGCACACACACACACACACACACACACACACACACACACAAAATGAATTTCAAGTTCCAATATTGGATTTGAGTGGTTTAGTATATGAATAAATCAGGGGCTTTTGAACTTTTTAAGTCTCAAACCCAAATTAAAGGAATTTAGTCTTGCCTTGGGACCTATTCTCAGTAAAAACCTATGCTTGTCATGTGGGGAGGAAGCTTGTTATTCAAAGTTTAAGAATCACTGGTATAAAGACTCAGACCCCATCTAAATTTATCACATCCAAATAGAAATTCTTCAGAAACTCTGCAGTTAGGTTTTAGTTATAAAATGGACACCGTCTCTCTCTGTCTCTCACTCCACACCTTATTATACTTCACTTAAACACAGTATTATACTTCTAGAAAAGGCATTGTTTCATACACACAATTACACTGCCACACCCACACACACATGCACACACTTTAAATACAGATCCTGAAGTACAGCACTAGTTCCAGGGGAAATGTTTGGTTTCAATGTCTCTACTTCTTTTTTCAGGAGAAGCTGGTTTGTTCCTCTTTCATGAAAATCTACAGAGGAAGTTATGCCAGAACTTTTGATGCAACACATACGATACATACACCCATCACACACCGTTTTATAGAAGAGAAAGTGTGACACACACAGATTTTCAGACTTAGTCAGAAATGCATAATCACAGTCAGACTCTCTGGGTGAAAGAGTAAATGAGGAAATGTGTCTCTCTCATTGCACCATTCTGCCTCCTTGACTGGATTAGACCAAATGCCAACAAGCAGGAATTGATTGATGCATTGATTGATATTATTTATTTACCAATTTATACATGTGAATTCTCCACCCACAGACATCCCATACATAAAAATAATCATCATGAAGTATGACACACACAAAAATCATAATGGTTATTTCCAGGGATTCAAAAGCAGCTGCAGACAGGAGCTGTGACATCAAGTGGAAGCAAAGATCCAACACAACAGAAACAAACAGAACAGAAACAGAATGGCAATAAAATTGTATTTTCGTACTGAAGCTCCCTGTGTCTGTGTGATTAGTCTTTAATTGTTGCAGCATTTCCCACAGAAAGACTGTGTACCCACAACCCAACAACTGTGAACAGGTTATTATGTTGCTGTATTTGTTGTGGGCCTGTCTATTTTTTGCATTTAAAATTGTATTGGAAACACTGTTTTGAAAAGATTCCCGTACCTGTCCTGAGGTGTCCTCTCTCTTCATGTGGCAGCATTACAGAACAGAGGAGACGAGGATAGAGTGAGGTTAGTAAAGACAAATTATAACTACAGAGACCCCTCTACATTTCTTATCACTGGTGAAAACCTTGCAAGTCCAATTTTGGGACAGATGTTTCTTAGTGACTCTTGCAAAACACTGTTAGTAACAAAACAGTTACATGCTTTCAAAGTATTCCCATAAAAGGCTAATGGGCTGAGCAGCACATGCAGCGAACACAAATGCAGCCTACAGCGCTGCACTCACACAGAGAAAGCACAAGAACAAGGCAGGCCATTCTATAGTAGGGAGCTATTTCTGGCTACATTAGACAGGAGCAGAAAAATCACATTTTTAACCCCCTGTGGCTCAGATGGGAGGTTTTCATGGCCGTCTAAACAGGGAGAGAAATCAGAGTCAATATGTCTTCTTCCTTGTTCACAAAGCCATGAGAAGATCTGATGAGGGCCACAAAGAGTTGTAATGTAGATCTTCTGTGCCAGTGTAAATCCAGCCCAAGGTGAAGGAAGGCACTCACAACACTGACCGTTTCCTTAGTTCACTAAACACCCACAAAGCACTAGAATGCACACAAGAGATGGATGCACAACACAACCATAACCATCCTCACTGAACCAGACTATTCCATTATTAAGATGTGAAAAAATAAGTGCATAGACTTTTTTTCAAACTGCCAGTGCCTTTTTTTTTTTTTTTTTACATTAAAGTTAATGGAGACTTTGGAAAAAGTGTGTTTTTAAGGTGGAAGAAGTTCAGCTCTGTGGAGGAGCGCACATGATGTGGACTGATTTTTTGTGAGCCAATCAATAATAAGTAACAAGCAGCAGTGTGTATGCTGCCTCAGACAGTTTATTACAACAACAACCAGGATGAAACAGTAGAGAAGTCGGTGAGAGTTGTTACTCTAATCACAAAGACTCAGCAGGCTGGCTGTGTTGTGGGAGTTTCCGGTTAAGTGAGAGTTGTACCTAAGAACTGTTTGCTAATAGTGGCATTTATTGCAGTTGGTCGCTATGGAATCAAACTGCACGTTGTGCAACCCGCTTTTCATATTATCAGCACAAAATGTGGGTGAGGTGTTGCCCTCAAGTGACTTTCAGTTGTCAGTTTTTTTGGAACTTAGGTTGAGACACAAAATAGCATGTCAGGAAGATTAAAATATCGCCAAATTATTCAGAAAAAACAGCTGATAGCTTTTGACAGGAAAGTTATGTCAGCTATGTTATTAGACTTTATATTAAACTTAATAGCCAACATCATAGTTCATTGGGTAAATTTGGTTAGATGAGTTTTCAAAATAAAATGCATCGGCTTGGGTCCTGAAAACCTGTTTTGACAATGACTCTAGACTACTGCTCTCTACTCAAGCAGTGACTAGGAGGCTGATCTACATTTTCAGGTCATGTTACACAGCCAACATTTTGAAGCAATGTGGGCAGGCAACTTTGCCAAAAGCTTTGATTATTTTTATGATGCATTTGCTCCTTTTAACCCAGTATATTGTCCTCCATTGCATTACTCTATGTATTATTACCTTTGTAGTTTTCTATCCTATTATATCTGTTTCAAACCTGTAGGCTAACCTAACAGTCAAGGCCTGATTAAAATGAGGCCTCCAGCTTTACAGTTTAAAATGTAAATGAATGAAAGGGCAATTTCTAGTTGATCTAGTTGGCCTAGTTGATTGTCCAGGGGCTAGTCTAATTCTAGGACCAGTATGACCCAAAGCTACAGCAACATTTATCTTTGGTTGAACATTTACATTGTCAACAATAAGCTGCCTCAGGAATCTGTAACCACCACCAGCATTTACTTTTTCTTCCAGCTGTCAATATTAATAACTGGAACAAGTAAATTTACTTATTGACCCTGGTATGACACAGTATCAGTGTCCACCATACACCAACTTCTGATGGTGAAATCCATCACCTGGGTCTACTTTGTTGCGTTTGTATAAGCATTAGAATTTTGATTTTTAGACTATAATTTCAAAATTATAGTTAAATGAGTGGTGGAAGCTATGAGTTCCCAGAGAGCTCAACAATGATGGCTGACCATTCGTGGCCTGCTATAGAGGTATGTGGGCTAAAACGTGAAAATGTTCAACTGAAGTGAAAAGTCACCCTCTGCCTATTCTATGGGCTCTAGTCTATGTCCCTCGTCACCTGTAGCGTCCAGCTGCATGTCCCAAGTGGTGGCCATGACCCAGTCCTCAGAGAGACGCAGGGATGTCCGACCCTGCTCCTGCTCCTCAGCATGGGGGGAACTCATACTTCCATCCTGCCCTGTCGGTGAAGTTTTACCCCATTCTCCCCTATGCATGGCTGTTCTCTCTGTCAAGTCTTCCCCGTTTTGGAACATTTGGACCAAGTCTTCCCCATGTGAGCTCCTCTTAACCGATTCCTCACCAGAGGGGTAAGCTGTACCCCGATTCAAACCTGAGCAGCAAGGTAACAGTTGAATACATTTTCAATACTTGAGAGAGCACAATAAGCACTCAATTTATCTTATCTCACAAGCAATGTGCCCACTTTTGATGCTATTTTGGTCTGATTTTAGCTCTATGAAATTGGCCTTGAAATTCCAGTGGCCAGTTTTTGTTACAAAACACAGTACGAGTTGTTGAGTGAGTTTTGAAAGCCAGAAATCTCAGCATCTGGCAAAGTAATCATTCATATTGATCAACAACCTTATCAATCCCCATAAATACTGTATATTATGGTCCTATGGGGCAGTAAAAACCTTACAGTATTGCACCTTTAATCTGTGTCTGCAAAATTCGATTTGTATGTGATCAGATCTGTTACCTAATGCATCCTGTGTGTAAATTCAGGCTTTAAATCCTTAATGAGATAAATCAAGTGCCCCTCAAGGAGTATCAAACATATGAAGCTGTATTCAAATCTATTTTGGACCAGATTTTTTCATTTTTATTTTATTTAACCTTTATTTAACCAGGAAACTCATTAAGAACAAATTCTTATTTACAATGGCGACCTGGCAGACCAAACCTGATCCGTCTTCAGAGAGGGGAAGTCTCACCCACACCCTCCCCCTTTGTTGGGTTGGATTAAGCCACTCCTGACTGGGTTCAATTCACTTTCAATTCAATCACCTCAGGAAGCGGAATTGTTTTTCCCAACTTCAAATATATAACAAAATGGCCTGAGAACATTGCCATATCCAATTATAGACAATGAATGCCATAATTACCAGATGACAAAGAGTTTCTATTTACATTTGAAAGTGATTTGACCCCAGCCTTGCTCTCACCCACTCCCCTCGGTCCTCGGAGAGTTGAGTCTTCTTACCCTGCTCTCCCCCGTGCGTGGCTGTGTTAACCCATTCCTCTCCGGGACCCATGTTGCCCCAGTCCACCACCGCTTCACTCAGAACACTAGAGTACAACTCTGGTCCACAACAGCAAGGCAAGGCAGCAGGGTGAGAGAGACAAGAAAACTGGTTATACACACACACGCGCACACACACACACACACACACACACACGCAGGCACGCGCACACACCCGTCCTGAGGGATTTGGTGTTGCTCCAGTGTCCCTTCCAGTCCAGTCAGTGACCTGACAGCGAGGTCTGTCTCACTGGAGGAGTTAGTGGTGCAGCTTATCTGTAGCTGCACTGACACAGGAACAGGAAATCTGGCTTTTGACCCACTGTGGCACAGATCTGATCTTCTCAGACCTGTTCAAACAGGATGAACCTGATTCCACATGGTTTCTTTCTGTTTACATAGCCACGTGAACATCACATCTGTGCCACAAAGGGTTAAAAATTAGATCTTTTGTGCCTTTGTCTGACAAAGTTACCACTGCAAGAATGTCCAAGGTTATTCACAGCATTTTGAAGTTCCCCAATCTTTCGTACAAGAGCGTGGTCCAAGGCACTGAAACTGTCGGGTCACTAGTGAAATCTCAATGTTTACAGGAAGAAACAGACCTGTATAAGGCCAGTTTTGTTTCAATAATACAGCTGTCCTTCTGTTTCCAATGCGTGACCACTGCATTTAGTCTGGTAAACAGCTCTTTCAGAAAATAACTCACTGAGTAATTTAAATGTAAACATGGAGGTGAAGGGTGATATATTCAACGGCAGTATCTTGCAAGGTTCTCATTTACATTTAGTTCAAAGTTTGAACCTACTGCACCGTCTCTCAGACTCTGTCATTTTGTTTTCTTTGATTTGCAATGATTTTGAAGGGCTGCTGGTGTATTTCAATGGGCTATATTTACCTGCATGCAGCGAGCAAAACACCTCAGAAGCTGAATCCTCCTTTTAAGCAGCCAAAGGTACAACATGGTGACCAAATATTCATGTAAATTAAGATTCTGTCAAGAGAGATTAGAAGTTCCCTCGCTCTTAAAGTCCCTGGAAAATACCTACACGATTTCATCAAAGCAGATGCTTACATGACAAGTGAAGTCTGCAAGGCAAGCCGTGGAGCCTCTGTCTCTCACATCATAAAACATCAAGGGTAATACATTATACAAAATGATTCTTCTCATCTGATCTCATCTGATGTTTGCATATTACAACCATCAGAGGCAAATCCCCGTCTCTCCAACTGACTGACTTTCTGAAAGCCTTTTCCTTGTATAACACAGACTCTCATATAGTAGCACTCATTATCTGTTGCATTTCAGAAATTCCCTGGCTTTGTTTTATTGTCCCTTAACAAATATCTGGTAAACTTAATTTTACAAACATCAGGGATCAAGTCACTCTTTGTCTCCTCTCCCTTTCTTTCGTTCTTTCTTGTTGTTCTTTCTTTCTTCTCTCCTTTCTCTGTTTGTCTCCCCCTTCTCCTTCCTCAGTCTGTCTGGAGTGGAATACCTTTGGTCACAAGATTACCATTACTCCGGTTGGCCCGCTGGTCATGTGGCTATGCTAAATCAGAGGCCTAGGGTTGGTCATATGGCTGCAAAATCAATTGGAGCTAAACCAGAATCCAAATCGTCTGCAGCATGGCCAACAGCCACTGTAATGTAGCCAAGGATCCTTAAACCTTTTCAATCCAAGACTCAACTTTAATTCGTTATGGCAGCATGTACACAGGAATGGGAACAACAAAAAAAAGGTTTTTTAACCCATTGTGGCACAGTTCTATGGCCTTAACTTTTAAACCTTCACTAAAATTGATATGGCTACATCTTTACAAAAGCGTAAACTGCACACATTATAAAAATCTGGATTATAAACCTTCGGTAAGTTACTGGTACTACATATTTCCCATTTTAACTGCAAATAACCCTGAAATTGCACAGATAAAGATGAAGTTTTTACTCCATCAACCCCCATAAATGCCCATTTCCCAGTTCACTCATATATGGAGGCATTAATATCTGCGTTGCCATTACTAATAAAAGAAAATAGTAAGAAGTGATGACAGAAATGTCTGAAGTGCACTGATCATCAAGGGGCAGAAAATTCCCAACATTATGATCTCTTAATATGCCATTGTCTTCCAGGATAGTATCCAAAAACAGGGTACATTTACTTGATTAGCATGTGCAATGGAGTGCAATAAGGAAAAAAATAAATAAAAACTTTCGAAAATGTGGGTTCACAGAGAAAGTAAGTAAACCACTGATATACAGTACAAAAAATGCAAGCATAAGACAGAATCATATAATTTCCAAGACGAAAATGTGGGTTCACAGAGAAAGTAAATAAACCACTGATATACAGTACAAAAAAATGCAAGCATTAGACAGAATCATATAATTTCCAAGACTAAGCTTTAAAATAGACTTAATGTGATTGAAAAATGAAGTGGCACTAAAATGGGATCAAAATAATCTACTCAAGGGGTTGTCAAATTGTTTCCGCCGAGACCCTAAATGAGAAATTCAGGTTTCTTACCCTGGGACTCATTACACATACTAGTACTCTTGTCATGATGGGATGTAAACAAGGTGGGTTCTGTCTGTCACCCTGGGACCCAGCCTCACTAAAACATACTGCTAATATGGAAGACTGGAAGAGTGATATTTTTCTTGCAAGGACCCAACAGAAACGAGTCAGTGAACCACTTTAGGACCAATGTGGGTCCATTGTTTGAGAAACATGGACCTGCACTATGCTCAATTGCAAATATTCTATATCGTAGAACATGGTTTCTTAAACTATGGACTGGAACTCAAGATGGATCACAGACTTACTTCTGGTGGGTCCCCACATGACTAGACCAGTAGTGTTTTTTTAAAGATGTGACAGACTAAATTTCATTTGGGTCCAAAGCTGTGGGCAGAACATGATCCTACCATTGTCAGGTTTAGAGGTTCAATTCCCACTGTTTATCTTACTCATCGTATTTATCAAAAAACCTTGGAATAAAGCGTCCACCAAATGGCTGATTTTATGAGTAGAGTTGGCTAGAGTACATAGCCTCGTCCCTACTCAGTCAAGGGATGCGATCAGCACAAATCAAGAAGCTGGAAACTATGCATGGAAAAGCAGGGAATCATATCAATGTCTTGCCGGTGTCCAGCCCCCATGAATGCGGTCATGCAGTCTATTGCACTTAAACACTGCAATTCATGGGGGCTGGACACCAGACAAATCAGTGTCTGTATTAGAGATCAATGGAAAATGGGAGCTTCCTTGAAACTCTGGAAATAATTGAAAAGCCACATTGTTGATGTTTGGAAAATGGAGAACTAACAGCAATTACCTACAGACAACCTCTGGGCCAGGCAACAGTATCCAGCCACATGACTAAACTTGATCTGGAATTCCCATGTTGTCTTGAATAAACAGTAACACAACCCTAAAACACTGGACTGGCCGACTATGTGTCTGTATATTTCCCCTGAAGTTCCCCCTCTGGCTGTATATTTATTTTGCTTAACCTTTAACCAGGTAGTCCCACTGGAATTTTAAAAATGATATCAAGAGAGACCTGGCCAAGAAAGCAGCATCATAATAAACATCATGAATAGCAAGTTTGCAACAAGAAAGCAACATTACTACAAACTACACCACACACAATAATTTACACATGCTCAAATACTAGCTAAACAGACAGTCGTATCATTTGAGAGCTCAAGCTGCAGCAGTCCAATACCAGCAACAGAAACAAGTCTGTATTAAACGGTAATATATCGAGTTATCCTTCCAAAATTGCACCGTTAAGAACGTTTACATAAGGCTGATAAGAGAGTCAAGACTTTTTAGGAACACAACATCAGTATTCTTTGATTTCTGAGTTATAATATCCAACCCATCCCTCCTACAGCAAAATAGTGTCGTGCGCAGTGTACATTTAAGTTCAGCTCATTATCAGCAGACTGGCAAGTAATGCAATGATGCCAAAGCCCGATACGAACAAATATAAAGTCTCTTTGATGTTATTCGGCTCCGACTCACCTTGTTGTCTGGTTTCCATCAGTAACCGTCAGGTGAACTTCTCTCTGGGTACGGGAATTATTCTCCGAGGCGACGAGACGGTCGCACGCGCAGCACCGGGCGCGAGGTCAGTGTACTCAGTTTACTCGGCTGTCACGCGCTGGACCAGCTCGCAGGCGGAGCTTCGAGCACGAGCCAATGGGTTTACATTGCTTTAATTTGCTTAATTTGGTGACAGGGGGAGGCTCTATGAAATATTTCCCTATCTCTTTTAGCCGAGGGAAACTGGATTAATTGGGAATTGTAGGCAAGTTCATAAACGATATAACTCTTAAAGGAAGGCAATAACTTTATATAAATTCGTTTGGAGACAATTATTATATTGATTAGCTTAATTGGAATGCAGTATGGAGATAAGTTGGACACACTGTTACGAATAAAGGCCATTAACTAGGCTATCTTTTAAAATTATTCATTTAATACACCTAGTTAACCAGGTAATGGCAAGGTACAAAGTTGATGTAGACGATATGTGTGTGTATGTTTTGTCATACTGCAAATAAAATTATAATTAATTTGCTCTTTGAATGCATTTGCACTAAACTGTTTTAGATGGAGCTTGACTATTTCTTTTTTTAGATACACAGGTGTAATGGTTAATTATATCTGTATTTTACTTATATTCAGGGACCATGGAAATAAAACATTTAAAAATATATACAGTATATATGGTGCTATGGATTATCAATCCAATGAACCCTATTATTTTCTATTTTATTTTATAATTCATTTATTCGTTTTTTTTTATTATTTAGTTGTTTATTTTTATACTTATTTATAGGATTTTCCCCCGCTAGTTTTAGACCCTTTAGGTAATCTTAATTAATGCAGAGATATGTTCTTTGTTAAATTGACAACGCCTCTCATTTGTTCATTTGTACTGTTCAATCGAAAAAACACATTATGGTGAGCAGCGTCCTGTGATCCGCTTACGACCTCTGCTGACATAAAACTGTAATCACAACTGAAGACGGAAAGACAGACAGACCCACAGACTGTGATAGCTAGACAAACATACAGACAGGACAGACAGACAGACAGACAGACAGGTTGTCGGTAGCCAGTGAGTCAAATATACAGACAACAAACCAACCAGTCAACCAAACAGGCAAACAATCAGATAGATAAACAAACATCCAGTTAGCCAATATGCTCAACAACCAACCAACCAACCAACAAGGTAGTCAGTCAACCAACTAGACAGTCATTAGAATAGTCAATCAGTGAACCAAACAGCCAGTCAAAGCAGGACATTTTGGCATTTGACCCAGTATAGTTTATTTTCCATCAAACCTTCAGATGAAAACAGTGTTTGTCTCTGGCTAAGTAAGCGTTAAACCATTACAGTGTCAGCAGAAGTGTAACAGTGGCAGTAGGAGGAGGAACATGGTCTTGGGTTCACTTGTGTGTGAAGAAAGCCCATGGATGGAGCACAGTCATCAAGTTTAACACTTTTCTTTGAATGGAGATTCCCCCTTGAAATCAGTAGTGTCGTCAAAAAGTAGACAATAATAAAAAGTCAATTCTTAAAAACGCTGCATTTTTTTCAACACATTTCCATGTCTAGATCGGGAAAACACATCTCGTGTTACCCCATCCTTAACACATACTGTACTGAAATTAACACAAGACATATTGTCCCTAATTAGACATTTGGATGAGTCAAAAATGACGTCGCCTTTTGGTATTTCCACCTCTTTCTCTGAGCATATTAGCATCCTATACCAGCCTTACTGTATTGGAAGGTGGGGTCACAGTGCAACTACTTAACAACTTAATAACTTTTGACTCTCCTTCTCTAGGGAACCATCACATAAAACACAACATATATGATTCTCAGAATAAAACCCAGATATAATTATTTATCTTCCTCTCTCTCCATCATTCTCCCTCCTTCCTTCTTCCTACTGCTTCCTCTCTTTCTCTCAGTGTAGCGGTGGTTTGAATCTACTGTGTATATATCTTGACACTGAGGTTGGTTTAAGCCAAAATAAAGTGACCATTTAAGTTGTGCAAAGCTACAAGAGTATTTGGAATAGAGCTGAGACTCTGGATTGTGTTACCTATAACATTTGAGAAGTTAGGTTTAATCTTAAAATGCAAAAGGGACGGTTGTGCGTAACACAGATCAGGTTAATTGAAGACCAGTAGATTTGCATATTTTTTTTCTATATGTTGGGGTAACAAGCCCATACATTTCTATAACAGTGGTTCCATACAACTTTTTTTTTTTTACTCCCCATATTAATGTATTGTGTAACGTGTAAAATAGTGAGGCGAGGTCACAGCGTACCTCATTTTGAGTTATTGGTCTTTTTCTGATTCCTTTGTCCTTTTCAAAGCTTGCTTTCCCATTTGAGATCTTTGGAGTTGCCCAGAGGGTCCTGGACCACAGGTTGGCCACCACTGCTCTAGAGTGGCTGTGAAGGCACCATTACATTGTCATGCTATTATCATTGTGATTGTAACAACACTAACATAGCCAGGGGTATCAGCCAGCCAATACACCCCAGGAATGGACAAATCGTTGGGC
This sequence comes from Centroberyx affinis, assembly GCF_046629955.1. Lineage (NCBI taxonomy): Eukaryota > Metazoa > Chordata > Actinopteri > Beryciformes > Berycidae > Centroberyx > Centroberyx affinis. The sequence goes on along the minus strand of NW_027279308.1, from coordinate 34,483 downwards.
AAAAAAGCTGTTTCAAATCATTGCACGAATTAATATTTAGCAGCTTCTTTGATAATATTAGTTGCCCCAACCCAACTTCTGGCAACTTTACCCAAACAGTTGCTTAATGTCTAAATAAGTGTCAGCTATGAAGTCCAACAACAAAGCAAAGTAGTAGTGGCATTTCAACATGGCATCTTAACATTTCATCAGTGGGCAGAAATTCAGCACTAATAAATGTTCAGTTAGCAGCACATCACACCAGCGCCTGTGTAAAAGGGTAGGAAATTATTAACAGGGGGGCTGACCAGGACAAAGATCACCCTGAAAGGAGCCTAATTTATTTATTTACACATTTGTCCATTACCTAACCAGGCAAGTCAGTTATGAATAAATTCATATTTGCAATAACGGCCTGACAACAAAACTGCCACATTAATCAGACTGTAGGAGCCTATGCTCCTAGGAAATTGAGGAAGTTAAATGTAAAGAATGTGTCTCAAAGTATACAGTGTATACTGCAGGGCCATGTTTTTGGTAGAATTGCCTTGGAAATTATATAAAATCAGTCCATGATACAAAAAAAACAGCTAATTATTAGCTACCCTGTTCCATTCAACATTTGATGCATTTCTCTGTGCCGAAGACAATCATACGTACACATCTCCATCACACACTCCTCAGTGTCAGTCTCGTCATTCAAACAAAAAGTGGTTACTTAACATGGCATGTCAGTGTAGAAACATCCAAGCAATTAGGAGAAACATTGCGTATATGCATTATGTTGAAACTGAACAATTAAAATGTAGATAGTTTCAATGCTTTTGTTTGGCGCACAGTTTTACGCGTTTAAAGAGTGGCTAATGCAATATGTTCTTGTCTTTGTTCCCCTTCTCAGTCCCCCACCCAGCACCAGCTTCATTCACAACAAAGCTGAGTCAGGCAGGGAAACACCCGGTGTGGAAAAACAGACAGGTGTTGTCGAAACCTCTTGTAAGAAAGTTGCGACACTGAGGTGCTTTTTCACTTCCTGGAGCTAAATATTGTTGCTAAGCAGCATTGGGCAAACATTCTATCAGGAAGCATTGGGAACTACAGTGACGTCCAGGAGTTTCAGTGGCACTACTCTTTTAGATAGAGGGCTCTGGGCATAGTGAACAGAATATAAAGTCCCTGAGAGTGAATATAAACAACCCAGAGTCCAGACTCTACCTCTCGTGACTACTGACATCAGTGTGTGACAATAATATTGTCTGTGTCCTTTAGAAACCTCGTACCTCCAGTTTGCCTATAATTGACACTTGGCATTGTCTCTCACGTGTAAAAAATGTTTCATGTCCCTGGGACCGAGCCAAGCCATTAGCACTGCATTGCAAAATGTCCAAAATGCATTAGCTTCACGCCAGCTTTTCCTCAATGCCTTAAAACTTTGCTTCAAGAAGATACAGTGTTTCTGCAGGACACTGATGAAATGTGCAGTAACATTCAGGATATTTTCCACTGGTAATAACCGTATATTTTAAAGATACATTTATAGCAAGTCCTCACAGTTAAAGAGGGACAAGTGTTTTCCACGCCAAACTCTCCTCATCATCATTATGAGGGTTTGTATCCATTGGAGACATTTCCCCCCTCAACTTTTCCTCATTGTATCATTCCTCATCTTTTCCTCATTGAGACATCCCACATGTGCAGAGATGTATTGTGCTCATCCTGATCTTTTTGTTTGTGTGTCATCCATGTGTCTGTCCACCAAAAACGTCTTTGTAACCTCTCAAGACAGCCATAACTTGACCTAGAGGAGCTCGGGGGAACGTTACCGCATTTTAACAGCCTTGGTTAGTGGAAATAACTCGTCTTTGACCGCAGCATCAAACGCAGGTAGCTCAGTGTCAGTGTGAAACATCCAGTCTGCGTCATTTTTATGGCTGAACAGCAACCGTAGCTCCAGTGGATCTGCACCCATTTCCGCAATCAAGCATTTAATAATCGTCAGCCTCTCCTCCTCTGCTCCTTCTCCTATGTGAGAGAGGTCAGCATGATGTAAGTCCAGTGTTACAGCTCAGAGGGGGAGGAGGGATGGAAGAGGGAAGGGAGTGAGAGAAGGAGGGAGGGATGGGAGGGACGTATGGGGGAGGGATAGAGGGAAGGAAGGAGGGACAGGAAAGAGATAGGGAAGAGGGAGTGAGAGAAATGGAGGAGGGAGAGAGAGGAGAGAGGGATAAGTGAAGGACAGCAAGCTGGCTGTTGCCGGGTGACAACCTTTAAAGCTCTTGAAAATCTCCTGTTCCCTGGCAGCACTCCATGTGTGTGTGTATCGTTGTGGGAATGTATGTGTGTGTGTGTGTGTATGTGTGTGTGTGTGCATTTGTGTGTGTGAGCTGGAAGGCTCTAAAGGTCACTATCCAAACCATCCAGCAGAAAGACTGGTTGTCAGTCACAAACTCCTTTCACTGCATAAAAAAAAGATTCAAAACATAATGGAATTTTATATTCGGTCTTGAAATCTTATAATCTTTAAATGCAACAATTGCTGGCCAGCCTGCTAGCTAGGTAGCACTCAAAAACGGTTTATGTAAATTCTGCATAACCTTCAGTCTGATCCCTGCCTTATAATCCAATAGCATCCAATCTGTTCCATCATGTATTCAGTCCAAGGCACAACAACCCAGGAGACCTTTCTGCTCACTCCTAGTATTTGGATATATATTTTTAAAACAGCATCTTCACAGCCTGCGAAAAAAACTATCTGAACCACAAGATGTCACGGAAAATACTATCTATGTAGGACTATTTCCAATAGTGTGTTCAATGGCATTGATTTCTTGCATCAGGGCCTCTGGCCTCCAATAGCCTTGTGCTTATTCTTACAGCTTGTGTAATCTTAAAGAGCCTCCAAGCCCATTTCCTCATATAAAATCCCAAATACACTAACAGCAATACCACCTAAACCTCTGCAAAAGGCAAGAAAAACCCTAAAAAATAAATCAAACAGTTTGTGGGAGGGACGGGGCTTACTGACTGTCTACCCAGCCACATTCAGGCTTTTGTTTTAGCACAATCACTGCATAGCAGCTACGATTGTTTTTTCGTTGATGATGCAAATACTGGCATATGTGGGCACAGTGCTGAGGACCTGGCAGGCACTGACTGTGTGTATATGTGTGTGTGTTTCTGTTTGTGTGTGTGTGTGTCTATGTGTGTGACTCAGCTTCATGAGTTATCGCGCTCTCAATTTCTGCCATGTTATAGCTGCTAACTCTGCATGAGCTCAGCCAGGAGGGTGGAGGGAAGACAGAGAAGAGATGGAGGGAGAGGAGAGAGACACAGATGGAAGAAAAGGAAAGGAATGAAGGAAGAGGACAAAAACAAAATGGAGGCTCTTTCGCATTCCAATGTTGTTGCCATTGTTTCCTTTAAGTGACAGCGGGCTGCACGTGTGTGTTTGCAACCAGGAATCCCATTAGGTCCCATTTTCCAGCTCAGGAGGGTGTGGCCCTCCTGAGCTCCTCCTGTGTTAAAACTGTGGCACTCTTAGTTGGCCAGCAAGTCAGACATGTCCCTTGTGGGCCACCATACCAAAGGGAACCACACTGTGTTAAGTTCAATTCCTGTTCTGTTTCCTTGATGCTTGAATAACCTGCATCCTGAAAAAAGCACTCCGGTCCCACGAGTGATGGATTTTCCTGGATTTGACAGCGTGGGTGTCCACTTCTCTCTTGACTGGTCCTATCTACTATCTATTTCAAGCCTTAGTGATGACTTGGATGGGCGTGTCCGTCTCTGAGGCGCAGTGTGGGCGTGGTCTTTGGAGCGGTGTGGGCGTGGTCTTTGGCGCGGTGTGGGCGTGGTCTTTGGAGCAGTGTGGGCGTGGTCTTTGGAGCGGTGTGGGCGTGGTCTTTGGAGCAGTGTGGGCGTGGTCTTTGGAGCGGTGTGGGCGTGGTCTTTGGAGCAGTGTGGGCGTGGTCTTTGGAGCGGTGTGGCCGTGGTCAAGGTGAAGTGTGGGTTTGGCAGTCAGATCCATCGTCCAGATCCCTGAGTGTGCTGCTTCTTCCTCCTCTTACACACATAGTAGACTGGGAAAACTACTGAACCTACACACAGGGAAGGTGAGAGAGTGACACACAGAGACAGATAGACAGACAGACAGACAGACAGACAGACAGACAGATAGATAGATAGATAGATAGATAGATAGATAGAAATGCAGAGAGAGGGAGAAGTGAGAAAAATAAGGGGATAGTGACAGGGAGGAGTGAAACAGAGTTACAGAGTTACAGAAACATTTTCTTTAATAGCAATCATAACTGTAACTAGTAACTGCATGCAGATATGAACAGGGCTGTCCAGATGTTGTAAGAGGAAAAATAAAAGAAAAAAAGTGTTTGGAGAAAGAAGTAATAAGATGAAGATTATCATTAAAACCCTGAAATATCTTTGAAAACATTTGTCTCTAGATCACACAGCACACAACCTGATCAGGCATAAGCAGCATCACCCAGGACTCAAACTCACAACTTCTGACACCAACACTTGTGTCTGCAACACTTTGACACTAATTTTTTGATCAAATTAAAAACCCTGCAATACTTTTATTTGTGCATGTCTAAGGATGCTCTGTGGTGATTTTCATGACATTTGTGGGAGTTGTTAGACTTAATTAGTTTAACAGTTTTTAATTAAAACAGGACTTCATAATTAATAAGTATAGCTACCAGTGTAGGAACGTTTTCTCTGTTTGGGCCGATAACCTCAGAAAATTACAGAGCTGTAGGATGTATTGTTGATTTTTTTTATGATTTTTTATAAGTTTTAAATTTTAGACCACTGCTATAGCGCCACCATCTGGAATATTTGCCCCATACTTTAGTGAGTGTTGTTTGGCATGGGACTGGAGCTATGTGCCAAGTGTTGTGCATTTTAGTAAAATATAAATACTTTTAGTAATAAATAAATAAATAATAATAATAAACAATTCATTAATGTCTGTGGTTAAAATGTTTGTTAGATTGCTTCAATGTTTGTTAGAATGTTAAATTCCAATCACTTTTCTGTATAGTTTTGATTTGATTATTCTCCCTCTTAATACATTGCAAATTGCGTTCTTAACATTGTTTGGCATATTTGAAATTAATTAACTGAAAGAGATATGGAGAGAGATGGAGAGAGACAGAGGGATGACTTCGGTGTTACTAATGATGAAAATAAATATTAATCTGATGACATGATAGCCTGCAGTAGATCAGCTGTCATAGAACAGATTAGCTTTGACTTCCATTACAGCTGACCCTAACAGTTTAGCCGAGGCATCAATAGTTCACAACACTGCCTGATAAGACTCTTCAAATAACCAAAAGTTGCCAGGCATCATATGTTATTCCAACTACCAGCAGAGTTTCGATAATACTAGAAAATGTAGTTCCAGAAAGTAAATACTGAGAAGATTGATGATTTTAATGTCATAATGTGGTTCTACAGCTGTGGCACATTTATTTAACAACAACATAATTGAGAATCTCATGCTTTCTAGTAGACAAAAATTGGCTAATGTAATGCATGTTTGTGGTGTATTTTTTTCCGGTTGCATAGACAGTGGGACTATTGTACAGCGTGTGGTAATAAATATATTTGTGGTAGAGCTAAACCTCTCAGCTGTCTGTTTACTGTGCACACTGGAGCTTCACTGTGACACATGCATTTGTGTGTGTGTGTGAGAGAGAGTGTGTGTGTGTGTGTAAGTTTACCTATCACCAGCGAGAGAGCTCCAAGCACCAAAGCCAGCAAAAGAAGCAGTGGAGCTATCAACACCTTACTGACTGCAGAGAGAGAGAGAGAGAGAGGGAGAGAGAGAGAGAGAGGGAGAGGGGGGGGATACAGAGTTAGGAGGAGAGAATAATACTCATTAATAATACATAAATTTATATTTAAATTGTATTATTCTAAATTAACTGCATTGTTTTGTTCCATCTTATTGAAATTTGAATGCATCCCTCTAATAAACATAAGTTGTTTAGGCCCCAATGCATAATTACAGATGTAGAAATTAATTAAATATTTTAGGGAAAATTAACAATTGCATCTACAACCTCGGTCATTAAATACAAACAAATCTCCTGCTGCTAACGGTCCATGGTTTGCAAACAGCAATGCCAGCTATAATGGGTAATTGGTCTCTTATAAGAGACAAATTAGCTCCCAGTTCAACAGGCACCCTGCTGCTAGCTAACTAGCTCTACCGCCATTAACTAGCATTAAACAAAACTATCGGAGGACCGTGACTTCCTCTAAGCACACTACTGCCTACATTTGATCATTAATTTGGGCAAATGTTAGACATTGACTAATTTTTGTCCCGTGGAATTTCTGGTTTGTCCAGAATGGTGCTGTAGGCATCGAGAGGCACATTTTCAGTCAGAGATGAGACACGCCTCTTTACTTGGACACTATCCACCACACACACACCTACACAGGAGAGTTTACATGATCCTTATCTGCCCAGTCTGCTTATCAGAGAGGAAATGTGTGTCTATGTGTGTGTATGTCTACTCATCTCTTGTTGTCAAAGCCAGATACTTGCAGATAAAAAGTAAAAATAAACTGTTTCACCAAAACAGAGTGCAGCAGATTTATATCTAGCATGGCTCTATGGTCATGATGTTTCCCTGACTGACAGAAGTTGGGGAGTGGCAGCAGCCTACAGGTTAAACAAAATGGGGCTTGTGGTCAGAGGCTTGTGGGGTTGGAATCCCTGTACTGGCTGGAAAAATACAGAAGAAGTGGAAAGTGAACGAGTCAAACTCCACCTTTCCTAAACAACTATTGCTAAGATGCCCAAGAGCAAGGTAATTAAATAAAAGATCCACCTTAAAACACTTAAAAAACAGCTACTGAGAATGCACCTTGCATTTCTGGGTCCATTTTGTTGTTTTGTAGTGTATTTTTTTTATTCCTGTGAATAACTGGCCAAATATAGGCAACATGACGTCATGTTGAGATATTTCCAGGGCGGCTACAATGGAGTTTGATAGCAGATCATTGTTCATCTGTCTAAAGCATCCACAGTCAACATTAGATTTTGCTGTCAGTCCCTCAGAATCAATCAAAGAGCAAGGGCTTCTTTCTAGACTCACCATTTTGCACTGTCGTTCAACCATCACACAGAGAGAAAACCATCGTAGAAGAGAAAGAGATACCAATTTCTCCACTGACAGCAGCCTCAATAGACCAGAATGTAATGCAGCAACAAATATTTTGCGTTTTGAGTGGCCATGAAGGGCCATGATTCTTGCTTTTTCTTGATTAGAAAAACTCTTGCTCCACTATCGCTCTTGTTCCCTCCACCTACGCTGGAATAAAATGATGAAATTTGAACCCCAAAACCCCAAACCACTCTTAACATAGCAGCTCAATGGCTAATAGTACAAGGTATTGGTCATACTGGGTAGCTTTGAGGAGTGAATGTATGTAACTGTTTGAATGTGAAGCAGTATTACTGAAAAAGAGCAAGCATGCCAAGAAAAAAACAAACACCTGGATAAATATATAATAAAAAGCGTGCTTCTAATTTGAAGAATGTTTGGCTCAGGAGTCTCTCTCTTCCACACACCCACACACCCACACTTACCACAGACAGAACCTCTAATTAGGCGTCTCAGATGTGGTTTATCAGGTAGATAGCGATACTTGCAGCCAAACACACTGAGGTTGGATGTATGGTCTCCAAAAAACCTGACAACAAAAGAAAGACAGGGAGCGACAGATGCAGTGAGAACTGTTCAAAAAGGCAGTAAGCAAGGCAGTCAGAGAAAAGAAAGAAAAAAGTATTAAGAAATAGACTCTAACCTCAGGTGTCGGTAGCGCTCTCCACAGCGGTAACAGAAGTTAGTATTACACTGTGTACAGGTCATGTGGTCGCATCCCTCTGTACGCTGGATATGGATCTGAGAGAGAGAGAGAGAGAGAGAGAGAGAGAGAGAGAGAGAGAGAGAGAGAGAGACACAAACAGAGACAAAAACAGTCAGTTGTCAGTCAACCAGCCACAAACTATGCAGTGTATTGAAGGTTATTTGCGTATCACACAAGTCAGAAGTTCTTTAACTTTTTTAGCCTGGAACCCAATTTGAATACATTTTTATTTTCTCTTCCCTTAGGACCCAGGCTCACAAAACCATATCAGAACAACATCACACTTGGTCAATAACCGAGTCTGATCTGTTCATCTCAATACATTTGAGGCAAGGAAACCTTGTAATTCTGCACAGTTTGCAGAAACATAAATGCATTATGCATAAAGTGTGATCTGTACTTTAGAATGAAATGTTGTGTGGCTAACAGACTGGAAGATTTGAAAATGGAAGACACTCCATTACTGGAGTGTGACACTTGCTGCATTTTCAATGCTGAAAATGACAGAACAGAAACTGTGCTGTTGTACTCTCAGGTTCAGGATGCTAGGAGGTCACACTAAAGAAAATGAATCGCTCACACCAATATTTGAAGGTAAAAAAGCCTCATGAAAAACAACAAAAATCCAGAAAAATATACTAATGTAACAATAAACTAACATCACAAAAAGGGGTGGACACTGATGACAATCATGTCACACTGAAACATGGCTGTCCTTTTTGTATATATTATTTTCATTTCACCCTCACTACATTGGGAGAAACTAGTGAATGTAAACTTATTTACGTTATGAATAGAAATTGCATTATACCGCAATGTCCACAATCTGAAGACAAAACTTTAACTGATAAAGATGTAAAATCGTCATATTGCCATCGTTCTCACGTTGAAAACTATGAATATCTGGTTCATTGTCTCCCACATAGCGCCATAATGTGAATGCAACAAAAGACTGTGAATGGATCCTCCCTGCTGATGGGCACTCTTGCTATAAATTGGGCTGCACTCAGCCTCTCTGCTAGCTAACTACAGCATGAGGCCAATTTGCGAGCTTGATGGTCAAACAGAGGCATCTCTCCCTCCCTTCAGGCCAGATATCGACAGATACAGACCAGCTGTGTGTTAAACAGGAGATTTTTGCTCGCTGCTCCAAGCAAACAGTTTCCATACGGTTAACCTGATTAACGCACCTCACGTCCTGCCCGTTTATAAATCCAGCAATCTACCTATCTATGACTGTCACAGTGAAATTAGATCTTGTGTAGTCTAATGTGATTATATCGAGACTGTAAGACCAGAGCAGACTGGTCTTATGACTGTGAGGGAGATGCCAGTTTCCAGGCATGGCTCTGTGGAGCGGGGACATCACAACATCATCAACAAAAACAAACAACAACTCAAGTCTATAATCTTTTTTAGTCCATGTTTTTTTTGTCCTTTTGCTTGCTTTTGCCTTTTATTATGTCTAATTTTATTTAATCCAATTTTATCATTTATTTATATTTCCTTTTTTATAGCTTTAAACTTATTGTTGTTGTATTCTTTTCCAAACATCCCTATCTTTTTGTTCAATATGCTAACTGCTCCTGTTCCCTATTCTGCTATTTCACATCTATATATCCATATAATTCTCTATAGAATATCATCCTTCCCTTTTCTCATCCCCCATATCCTCCATTGACTCATTTTCATCTATCAACCCTTACCTCCATCATCCAACCACCCCTCCCTTTATCATCCATCCATTTATCCAATTCCAGACACCTACTTTACATTGTGGCCATTTCAGACATTTCTCTGGCCATACTGCAATATAGCAATAGTGTCATAACAGCTTGTGTCCTCCACCATCCATCCTTTTATCCATCTATCTCATCCCTCCCTCAGTCTCTCTCTCCTCACTTCTTACCTTACACTCTGGGCATTTCTGGGCATTTCTCTGTCCATGCTCTATGACACTAGCCCAGTTTCTTAGCAGTTTGTCTCCTCTCCTGTAGTCGCGGCACTTCAGCCCGTTGTGCCAGGGAGCGTGGCATTTAAAACACCACACAAACTGGCATTTGCTACACTGGATCTACAGTGGAGAGAGGGGAGAATTACACATTATAACAAACACACACACACACCTGGGCAAAACAGTTGAATCTCACTAATCTCCAAGACCTCAAGAATGGAGTTCATGGAATTGTTTGGAATATTTAGAGTGAAATTTATTGAAATACTTAACCGGGACTTATAAATAGTAACTATGCATGCATGCATGCATATTCTAAAAGCTATGTATAGTCTAACTGGCAGATTAAATAATTTTAACTGTACACATCAACTGTATGGAAAATTCCATTAATCTCACACTATTCACAGAATATTGTCGTGCATCGTCCCATATTTTGTTCATTTTGTTCAGTTCAATCTCTGTGGGTTTGGGATAAATGAGTTTTTACTGTCAGTTGAATACACTTTGAACACAAGCGTACAAGCCTGTTGTACTGGTTCTGTGTGTGGTTGGAGGCAGGTGTCTTGTGATATGTGTGGTTGTTGGGGTGCGATGTTACCTTGTACTTGTGCTCGGTGCGGTTGGGGTTGTTTGTCTTCAGAGAGGTGAACTGGCTGCACTGGGGGCAGGGCTTGGTGCTCGAATCCAGCTGGCTCAGTTCCACAAAGTAACGGTATTTTGCCACGTCTTCATTGGCCAGATGGGAAATCACTACTCCCTCCTCCAGGAAGCCACTGCACTCTGGGATTGGACAGCTGATGTAAGCCCTGCCCACTCGCACCTGAGAAACATGACAGACAGGTGAGTCAGTCAGTAACACTGTACAAGAGAGTGATGAGAGTACAGACACCAAATCATTAATGTGTCCCCAGTAGATCATTCGCTCTGGAGCTCCATGCTAATACACTATGTTGAGTGAAATATGGTGACTAGCATTATCCAAAGTAAAAAGACTGACCTTTTAGTAATAAAAAGTTGTTAATGGGTTTTATTATGTGGCTATCAATATAGCTGATGTAGCAATGGTTTCTTTTTGGAACTATTTTAGGTGAGTAACCATGTATTCATCCACTGCACAGTGATTTTTCACTGTGCACCCACCACGTTCACTTCCTATGGAAACAGGGAAAGTAGTCCTGGTAAAACAGTACATACGTTTTATATTATATTGTATGCAAATTTCACTAAACTCTTAGACCTTGCTGCATATCATTTTAGATTACTTTTTTAAGATTACCATTTCGCTTTAGAGTCAAGTTTTCATTTTCTTATTTTTGAGACAATGCTAGTCGCCTGCTACCACTCAGCATAGTGTATGCTAAAGTGTTAGCATGGAGCGCTGCAGCAAATACTCGACTGGGGACACATGGATGATTTTGGCGTCTATAAATTCACCAAGTTGACCCCAAAACTTCTCTATGGAAAAAAAATATATTAGCAGATTAATGCCCATGCATTTTTTTAAGTTCTACTTGGGTTAGGGTTTAGTGCTATTTATCACACAGCATCCTCGCTTAATTCAAGAAATAAAAATTAAAAACTCGTAAAATGTCTTCACTCTGCAGAGGGGTGACTCTCTGCCTCAGTACTGTCTATTAAATCACTGAACATACAGGATACTTCATCTGATTTCATCCTGCACTAATCTGGTGCCGTTACATCATCGATGATATAACAATATTTTGATGCAAATTATGTTTGTTCACAGCCATTTAAATCCCTCAAGATATTACACATGACATGTTGCAGCATTACGCACCAGCCTGCCTCATGGAATAGAAACAGCTCTGCCCGGTTCTGCGAGAACCTGATCTGTGCAGCATGGAAACAACTGATCACTTCCACAAAATCATCTGTCATCATCAAAGTCAATCCCACTGTGCTAGAAGGTTTATCTGACAGTAACTCAAAGGATGCACATAGGACTACATAATATACCGCAAAGGGTAATGCCTAAAGGAGTAGTGCGTGTGTGTGTGTGTGAGTGTTTGTGTGTGTGTGTGAGTGCTGAACTAGCACTAAAAAATCTATGTGTGGGAAAAACTGACACCATTGATGGGAAATGATGTTTGGGAAATATTTCCAAAATAATAGAGACAGGGAGGAATAGATGAATGGAAGGACGGAGGGGGCAGGAGGTGAGTGGTAGAAGTTTATATCAAAACACACACAGATTAGCCCTGTATCACTTTGTTATGCTGAGTGAGCCATATCAATACATTAACAATAACAGTCTGGTCATTAAGACAAACGCTAACCTTCCTTCACATAATAGAGTCTTACTGAGCTGGGAATGGCTGCAGGAGAAAAACAATATATATCCTATATATTGATTAAAGGAAGTGCTCGATTTAGCTTAAGAAGCAAGTTTCAAACTGATTTCACACACTTGCCACTTGTTGAATTTACTTGATTGCAGTGATTTATTTGGTTTACTTAGCTTAATACTTTGTTGAACAAAGATATAGAACTGACCTTTGATATGGTGTAACTGATAGAGATTCATTAGTTTTACGTCAGGTAAAAAGCTCAGGGAATGAGTGATAAGGCATTGTCTGCTGACAATGCTTGCAACACAAGGCATTATTGTTAGAAAAAATTGACAAAGATAATCAGAGCAAATGGGCTGTAACATCATCAATATGCAGGTTTGAGGTATATTATAGACTTTATACACTTACAGAAACAGACTTTATAAAACTCAGAGAAAGGGCTGATGCAATTGTGTTTATATCATATGCATTTGCATTTTTTATGTAACTCAAGTGCATGTCTTGGATCTTGTGTGCACACAATAGCATGCCATGCACACAAGTTAATACTTTGTTACCACAAAATACATTTTTTCCCTACAGGACGACCACTCCCGGGCTCTATAGAGACTAACATAAAGAAATAGGTGTGTGTATGTGTGTGTGTGTGTGTTTGCTCTGATCTGTCCTAACCTCACCTACGACACACTAATCACCAGGAACACACTGAACACACTATTCCTCTCTCTCTACCTCTCTCTCTGTCTGTCCATCTCCCTCTCTTTTTCTCCATCTCTCTCTGCACTTATTTTTCTCTCGTTTGTCACTACCCAACTTTCTCTCTCCTTTGTATCTCTCACCTCCTCTCAGTCTGTCTCCTCTCTCCTTCTCTAACTCTGCCTCGCTCTTTCTCTTCCCCATCTCATGTTCTTTCTCATTCTCTCTTGCCACCCCCTGTCTCACCAGTCAAAAGCCAGTGGGGCTTGTTGTACTGATATATGAGAAGGCACTGGGCATAGTGTCAGTGTGTGTGTGTCTGTGTGAGAGTGTGTGAAATGACAACAGGCAGAAAGCAGAGAACAATAGCATCAACCTCAGGTGGTGTTACACCCACAATGCCCTCCTCCACGTGCACGCACACACACACACACACACACACACACACACAGACTAAAAGCCTATTACGTGGTTATGAAAATCTATACGCTCTGCAGACATGAGAGCTGATGTTGTGTTATTGCAACAACACTAACTTTGCGATGACCACTGCCAGACTGGTTAGACAGGTTAGGACTGCTGGCACACACACACACACACACACACACACACACACACGTGTCACTGTCTGTGGTGTGTATAAATTATGAACCACCTAGGGTGACTTTGTTGTGTATTTTCTCTGAACAACAATGTGAAATGGAAAATAAGCCTCACTGCCAGCATGATAGCTCGAACTGTGAAGCAATGAAGCTCATAATGGGCCAACGACTGTCCCGCCACAATGGTGATTATGAGCCCAGCCAAAACTAAAATTACAACTAGGCTATATTTTCAGATTGCTGTCCGAGTGATTCTGTAGTGACAATGACGTGTATTTCGAGGATTTTAAGTTTCTAAACCTTGGAATAAAACAGAACTGTATTTTGAGAGAAAAGCTTTCCCATCTAAATACATCTGAAGGCCTAAAATGCATAAGACCTAATAAATTCTAGATTGTCCCTTTAAATGTGCAAATTACCCAGCAGATAACATGACCATATATAAACCTGTCATTTAAAAAAAGAATAAGCTTCAGTGCAGAATTTCACTATATTTTAAGGGTGTGAATGTTCATTCTTGTGAATAGCAGCGTCACATTTTGGCCTTGATTTGGAGCGGCCATTCAATAATCAGAGGGTTGCTGGTTTGATCCCAAGCACCAACATCCCTGCCCACATGCCCTGAAGCAAGGCACTGAACCCCCTCCAGCGCCGCTGCACTGCGACCATGTGCTCTGATCTCTCTGAAGAAATGCACATCTATAGGGGGCTATGTGTGCTTTTTATCTAGGCGGGATGTGTGCAAAGATAAGTTTCCAGTAGCTAACGGAAAAATACACCTACACAGGAGAGTTTACATGACCCTTATCTCCTCAGACTGCTTATCAGAGGGGGAGTGTCTGCTTGTCTGTATGTCTACTCATCTCTTCTTGCCAAAGCCAGATACTTGCAGATAAAAAAGTAGCAGGGACTTTACAAGACTGATATAAACTGTTTAATCAAAACAGTGTAGCAGATCATATCTAGCAGGGCTCTATGGCTCTATGTTTCCCTGACTGACAGAAGTTGGGGAGTGGCAGTAGCCAGCAGGTCAAACAAAAAGGGACTTTGTGGTCAGAGACTTGCTGGTAGGAATCCCTGCACTGGCTGGAAAAACACAGTGGAGTCAAACTCCACTGTTCCTTAACAACTACTGCTAAGATGCCCAAGAACAAGGCACTTAAAGGAAAAATATACCATAAAAAACACACCTAAAACCCACAGCTGAAATGCTCAGGCATGTTCAGGCGCGTTCTGGGAAATGAAGGGAAATCACTAACTGAAGAAGAAGTGGACAAGGCAGGTTGAGGGAAAATGGGTACACCAAAAAGGTAAATTACAACACTTTGTCACAAAATAACTCCTGAAACGCATTGACCATCACACATCAATGAAACTTAGTGTAAGAGGATCTGAGGGTGGAAGAACATGTTTTGGGACTCAGGTTCATTGAAACACACAGGTAATCTCGTCATGCGGAGAACTACCAGATGTCGACCTGTAAACCATTCTGAGTCCCAATCCAGATTTTTCTTTATTTTGGGGTCTGTGAGCCAAAATATGAACTCCCCACTAGGTAAAGTTTGTCTCAGGGCAGGTAACACATGCTGCTACGTGTCAGAGTGTGTATGTGTGAGAGAGAAGTGTGTGTGTGTGTGTGTTCTCATCGACTGTGCATTACACACACACTCTCACAATTTACAGTATAGGCCTTTAGCTGACACTGTTACCCAGACCAGTTTTCACTGAGACTGCGGGTAAAGGGTTCAGCATATTGCTCAAGGACACTTCAACCAGACACATCTGTTCACTGGCTGATGCTGGGACTGAACCTGTGACCTTTCTGGTACGGGACAGTCTCTCTAACCACTATAAGCCCCCCTGCTGCACCAAATGCCCCTCTCCCCCTCCCTCCCACCTACCTGGGAGCTGACGTAGAGTTTCAGACACTCATCACACACGGCCTTCCTGCAGCAGTGTAGGGGTGCGATGGTTTTCTCCTCCAGGCAAACGCGGCAGCACTGCAACGCGGCCCACACAACGGCCTGCTCCCGGGACAGTCGGCGGCCCAGCACCCCCCGGGGGTCCACCAGGTCACCCAGGGTGTACGGTTCCGGTTCGGGGCTCGAATCCGTGCTCTGACTCATCTCGAGCTCTTCTTCGTCCGATACTAGGGCCGCCGGCGTTTCATCGTAGCGCTCTATGATTTCAACGTCTCTCCTGTAGTTGTCGTTGGCGATACAGTAAACTGTGCAGTAGACGTGTTCTTTAGCACGAAACGACTCGTCTACAGTGATTTTGTTGCTGTTCCCGGCACAGCTGTGGTGGCGGTTACGAGAAGCGTTTAGAAATTCAACTCCCCGTAAATCCGATGCCGTTAATTCGACCTGGCGATTCGACGGCCGCTCGTTTTTCGTTTCCTCTTCGCCCGTTTCATAGTCGCCGCATCCAGTTCCCTGATCAGTTGTAAAATTGGCGTTCCCTTCGTCGTTTTCATTATCCGCGTTGTATTGCACTCGGCTGTTGGTATTGAGACGGAGAGAGGATGATTTTGAAACGGTCGTCCCGAAATTCCTCCTCAAAATCTCGACGGCGCTCGCCCTCCTCCTCCTCTCTCCTTCTCCGCCGTTGCTGTTGTTGTTGTTGTTGCTCTCCGCATCTTTCCCCTCCTCGCCGCTCCGCTCCTCTTCCTCGTCGTCCTCCTCTGAGTCCCTCTCGTCTCCATTCAGGCTTAATGCTGAGTTTGATCGTGTGACATAATGGTCCAAATCTCTGACCGACCTCTCAACTTTACTGTCGGCGAGGGAAGTTTCTGTCGGCAGGTTGCGGGATAATTTCACCTTCCCCTCGTCAAAACTGCTAATGAAACTCGGCATTTTACAGTCATAAACTACTGGTCGGTCATCTTCCATCCCCGGTTTGGCTCTCCCCATCTAGTGCGCGGTTCTCTCCCTGTCCCCCTGCCTCTCTTGTCCAACTCCTACCACCAAAACAAAACAAAACTGTTCGTTGCTTCCGGGTCTGCGTCAGCAAGTGGGAACGTAGCGATATGGGAAGCCTAGTGGTGGAGCGCAGCTTTGGCACAAGCCTGGGCGAATAATCCACTGTATCGTCCATTGTGTATGATATATAGCCGATTAAAAGCGTCCCGTGGTTACAAAGCGACGGTTACAATGCTCCCGGGAAACTATGGACGCCATAGGTTCATGCGTAATTGGTTACCAGTGTGCGCAATTACGCACAACTTTTGCTTGGACAAATCTGTGATGTGCATGCATCAAGGCTTACTGCATATGGGTATACGCTTACGATAGCACTATAATATTCTGTAGGCCTATATTTACAGTTATTTAAGACACAAGACTTTTAAACTGTGAAGTCATCAAGGCACACTTTCTGGCCCCACTGAGAATGAATGGGTGGCATATAGTTCAGAACTGTATAAAGGGGGGCCTGTGTTGTTAGGACTGTTATAATTCCTCATTAATGTCATTGGGCATCGCCACACGTTAACTAGTTTGCTGTGCCCATTGGTTTCAGTAGAGAATGCCAACAATTCTAACAAGCTGTTACCAGTATACTAAATGCAGTTTATTAAATAGAGCCAGCACACAAACACAACATCCCAAACCTAAAATCCTTTCCAGGACTGTGCTGCATGGAAAAAAACAGGTGGACATGAGAGGACTGTGTGCTGGTATCATATGAATAATTAAAATACTTTGAGCCTTCAGCATTTACTCCCCCAGAAACTTAATGGATCCATCTGTGTTTGGGCTATAGCGCTGTGAACTTGCAAAGAAGGCGATAGCAATGCCAGGTCCTTAGCTGTGAATATCTTTTTGGATTAGCAGCCAATACAGAAACATTTCCACCACATTGTGTGCATGGTGTAGAAATCTAACAGTATGAAATTCAAAATGTCAAGTTTTCCCTTTGAGCAATGTGGAAATAACCCCACTAACGATAGGCCTACCCATCCCCTGTCCTGTAACTGAACCCTTTTGTTAACTATGTCTGGCAGCTACTCTTTTTGTCTATTTGTTGGTCTTTGTTTCTCCTGAAAAATATCATTTTCCAGAAAAATGTAAGATGTAATCTGTCACTGATCATCGGGTTATGATGTAAGACTATCATTCTCTCTACTCCCCTTACAGATTATATTTCCACTGCATAGGAACAATAGTGCTTCCTGCAATGACTGTGTGTGAATATGAATGTGTCAGGGGGTGTGACCTAAAATCAAAGAGAAAGTGATCAGGGTTTTGAATATTGCCCTCGGCTATCTCATTCACAGATCCCATTTCAGTGGAGAACAGGCCAGTCTTCAATTCAATCATTTCAAGAAGTGGATTTTCTTTTAAAACTGAAATATCGGCAGACGTTGGGCTTGAGAAGAAAAACACACTCAACCTCTTAAGGAATAACTGAGAGTGAATGCTTTGTCTTTCACACATACATTGTAGTTTCTATTTTCCCTGAACCAATTGAATAGGAGGTTAGCTGAGATCGGGTCTGCTGGGGAAAATAACTGTTAAGAAAAGAGTGTGCTCTAGATTTTTGTCCCTAGCAGTTATTTATTATTTGTTTGTTTGCTTTGATGATAATGAATTACATTTTCAGGGTCACTGGAATGCTCTTTACTTATTATACTGTTTTGGCAGTTGTTTTTTTCCTTGTCTCATTTAAGCTCATTTTACTTTTGCACTTAGTCATACTGGGATTCAGAATAGCTCTTACATATGGATTGTTCAATTTTTCTTATCCAATATAGCAAAAGTAATAAAACATTTTTAATTATAATTTTTTTTCATTAACTTATACTTTTTCAAAAATTTGGATTTAGCCACATGTAAAGACCTAAAGACCTGTACACATTATATGAAGAACTCACTTGTTAGAACAGAAGACACAAGATAGTCTGTCCTTCCCCACTGTCTACTTTATTATATGTACAGTCAGTCACCTCTGGGAAACACAACATAAAAAGAGAAGGAGCTAAACCTATGTAGATGGTTCTAGTCAGTGGTGAACGTTAACAAGCCAACCCAGAACCAAGAAGAGAGTTTGGTCGTTGCTGTTTTCAGCAGCAGCCATGTTAGCTCCACAATCCTGCTCCATGGCTGTTACAGTACAGTAATACCAGCTACCATTATTTCTAGAGAGGCAGCAACATTGCACCTGTAGTACAACCTAAACTCTGTGGCTCTGCACTGACACAGTGACACTGTGGGCTGTATTTGCCTGTTCTATTATGTATTATTGTACTCTCTAAGTGTCTCATCCTTATTTATACCCTATTTTCTTCTGCTGCAATGACCCAATATTCCCATGATTAAAATCTTGATCTAATTAGGTCTAATATACTTACACAATCATAATTGAGAATCTAGATTTTGTGGGAATTAATGACACTTATCTTAATTGGTTTACATCATATCTCTCAGGTAGGCACTTCTCTGTTGTTTTAGATAGCTCTACTGTATATCTCTCCAACACAGTTTAGCTGTGGAGTACCTCAAGGTTCTATCCTGGGTCCTGCGTTGTTCTTGCTTAATGATCTGACTTGATCATGTAATTCAATGCATATTAGGCTATTTCTTTGCATTTCACAGCTCCATGTGCCTTCAAAACTCACTGATACAAGTAGCATTGATACTCAAAAATTGTCCAGCAGAAATTAAATGTTGGATACCTCAAAACTTTCATAAAATATTTCATTACTCTTAAGTTGTTGCATGTCCACCAATTTGTGAAAATCTTTTCAAGACATTTCTCTATCTTTTTCTGATTTAGACAATATTATTCATGCATTTATTCTAATATTAATAACTCTAATTCTGTACTCTTGCCTCAACTGTAAAGCTTTTCTCACCTGCAACTAGTTCATGATGCAGTAGCTAGATGGTTAGCTAGGTGAGTAAGAGGACGATCATATAGCTCTCAGTATAGCCACAGTACCTTACATTGGCTTCAAGTTGATCTGAATATGTTTAAATCATGTTCAAAGTAATAAATGGCTTGGCCCCAGCTTATGTTGCAAAATGTTAGCTCCCTATGTACAGAAGTGCCTTCTCAGATCTACAGACAAAGCTCTTTAAACTATCCAAAAGTCTAGATTAAAGGCACAATTTGATCAAAGCCCCTAAATGTTGGAATCCAGTATAGTTTCTGAATTTGGCTGAGACAATTTTGCCCTTTTGGCTTCGATACCTTGCTGCACTAAGTGGTTACTGAACCGTAGACTTTAAAGACTACAGTGTGATGATGATGATGATCATTATTATTATTATTATTGCTTTTCATTAATGGTCTTTGAGTTTTTCAGTTTCCCTCAGTGTCAGTGGGCTGAGAGCTCAGAGTAGGTTGTGGCTTTGCAGGTTCTGGGTTCAGTGTTGTTCAGTTCACCATGACATGGAAAAGTACAATGTACCAGCCACAGTACAAAGTCTATAGCATACACACACGCACACACACACGCACACACACGCATACACACGTACATACATACATACATTTGTGTCGCATTATATATCTGGAATCCTTTCTAATTCTGTAAATATTTGCTTCAGTCTGTTCAGCATGCCAGTTGGGCAGAGTTTGCGCTGTTAAGGCTATTTATATTGGTTCCACAGTGCCAGGAAATATCAATCCATCACAGAGAACAGGTTTGGAATTGAATTCACTTTCAGTTCATATAGAAACCTGCAATTTATTTGCTAATGATACAGCATTCATTTTCAATGAAGCCTTTAAATATTGGATATGTGGCCCTTATAGCATAAAACTTCCCAATTAGAATTTTGGGTGAAAAAAACCCACTTCATTACCTGCATTTATTTTATTTATTGAAAAGCAATGTGTAGTGTTGATTTGACAATTCCAATATAAATAAATATTATAAAGTTAATCAATTTAATGCCCTGAACTGAAAGTGAATTTCCAGCCCTGACAGAATGGTTAATGAAAGAATTACAGAGACTATAGTGCGACTAACGTCAATTCACTTCTCTCCCTCTCTCCCCCATTCCCCTCTTGTTTTTGATACACTGTACAATTAGAAGAAAGAAAACATAGTCCCACTTGTACACAACATCATACATTAGTAGTCAACTAGAAAAAACGGTAAACACGGCCACATGTGATTAAAAAACGTCTAGAAGTTCAAAGTTACATTTCAGTTTTACATTGTAGTAGCTATTTTTCTCCTTTAATCAGCGGACACTTCAGACTGTGTTATTTATAGAAAATCACAAAGTTCACATTTAGAACGCTTTTGAAGAGAGTTGAGGAGCATTCAACAAACCCAACAGTTCCCTTTAAGTAGCTAGTTAGTCACACGCAGCGTGAGATTAAATACGCAACAGTTTTGACACCTCATGCAAACACACAAATGTCGTTTTTATCCTCCAGAATGACTGTCAGTGTAGCTTCAGGGGGCAGCGACTCTGAATTTAACCCACAAAGTGTTGTTACAAAATCACTGAAGTACCACTGAAGAGAGTTGGTAGAAGGGAATGGAAGGTGGACTTTGAATCTAGCTCAGAGATCAGTTTGTCGAGGGAAGTGGTCTGTGTTAGTCCATCCCTATGTCAAGACCAGCCAGTGTTTTCCCCCAAAAGAGTTCCTTGGTAGACTGGAAAGGCCTCAAACATTTGGTCCACATTACAGTAAAACTCCCATTGAGTGCAATACAAATGAAACATGTTTAGTCACATCTCCAGACAGAACCAGTCACGTTTTGTGGACAGAACAAAACAGAAAACCTGCTGGTCTAATAGACTAGTCTTTACCGTTTCAAGTCTCTCTATCTACGAACACACAACATGTAGCCGCGAACAAAGCAGGATCTCATCCGGTGTTGAGAATCAGACTCACCGTTACAGTTCTACTTCTTTACATGTCCGAGAAACTTGACTTGACGAGCTTGGTCCTGAGGCATCACAGCAGCGCAGCCATGTATCCCCAACCCAGCAAATCCCCCTTACCTACTGTGAGTTTTATTCAGCTTTTCCCAGCCTAGAACGCAATGTGAAATTCTTGGGTTTATGATAGCATGGTTATTTTTCTTATTTGGGACCCCAAAATAAGTCCCATTTTTGGTCCCATTCCATCGCTTCAGGATCCAGGGTCTACAGCTATCCATCTACTGTCATTGGCACTTTCAACATTAAAATTTGCGTAGCGAGGGGGAGAAGGATGCTGCTAGGTGTCTTTCTTTCTGACTCCAGCTGTTCAGATCTCACTGGAGGGTCGTCCTGGTCGCTCAGCAAGCTAGGTTGAACGTATTCACTGTGGTCAAGTGTTCAGCCTTTGTTGCATTGTTGTTTCCTTTCCTTCTTTCTCTCCTGTCTTCTGTCAGTCTCCAGCGGTTTTGTAAAAGCAGAAATGTCATAAAAATGATCAATATAAATCAAAATAATGAATAAATAACGAATCAAATCATGTAAGTGAAACAGAGGGAGGTGGCTTCTGTGCTCCCCTCCTTGCACCACCTGGTGATGACATCCATTTTTGGAAGATTTGGTTGAACCACTCTCTAACTTGCCTGCA
>NW_027279308.1:0-7500 GCF_046629955.1 Centroberyx affinis | reverse complement strand
AAGGTAAAACACTGCACTCCTTTATACCTGAGTGCTATCAATCTTTGTCACCGCGTGGTAAAAATTATTTTCAACAAATCATGTCTGCTCTTCATTGAATGGTATTCAATATAAAAATGATGTATATGTTTTATTGTTGAAAACTTTTACTATAAATCTTCACATCATAGCTGATTTTTCACACATAATCCTCTTGTTTTCTTCTCTTCTTGGTTGCATGCAAGTGAAATTTCAGTGCACACAGCAGAACAGATTATCTTCTTTATCTATTAGTTTTCCTGGACTACAGTGATGCATGGTGATAAATATGCTTTTTTTTTATTATCCTAACACATACTATGGTATTTTATAATATATCCCATTCTTGTGTAAGCAGTGCTTCTTTGTGTGTAATATGCAAAGCTGTGTTTACTCTCTGTGTTTATTCGCCATAGGAGAGATTAAGGCATATGATCAACCAGGGAGTCAGAGAGCTGAGATTTTGAATAAACACACATCATATTTGAATAATCTTCTTATTAATTAGCTCTATACATCATCGCCACAAATGCACCGTGGGACTGTGCAGAATCTGTACTTGTAGTTTACTGCTCCTTGGCTTCTAGTTTTCGTTGTACCTCTGGTAAATGGGACATTTATCTGGCAGTAATATTCCCCGTGAGATGCACAGAATTGCCAAAAATCCTGATGTTTTCATTTGTTTCTTATCACAGCTCTGTTTCAGGGAGTATACAGGCCTCTCTCAAGCCCTTAACATCAGACAGACTATGCAGAGTACGCTGTGTGTATTCTCCCTCCTTGTGGATCCACAATAAAGGCTGGGTGGGTATGAATGGTAAGGACTCCTGCGGATTCCTGCTGCAGCTGAATGGTCTCAGCAGAGTTACTGCCATGCTCTCTACCCTTTGAGTTAAAGAAGAAATGGAGTCCTTAACTGTGTCAGTGTTCAGCCTATCAAGCTACACAGAGCCAATTTAAGAATTAAAATACGTTCTTCATCTGGCCCAGGCTCAATCAGTGCTTATGAACATGAACAAGTCTCTCCAGAAGATAGAAGCACAGACTCTAATCTGCGACAAACCTGGAGCAAACAATGAGAGATGGACTTTTCCTGAATGTTTACAGCCAAATTATTTTAAATTATAGCACTATTATGTTATTTTACAGCTGTGAATGTGCACTTAGACTGAATTGTCCTACTGCAGGGTATAGGAATAACATATTACAAATCTTAAGTCATTTTAGGGCGTGGCTGTGTATATCTGACTGTGTGTGCATGTGTGAGAGTGTTTGTCCTTGTAATTATCCCAAGCCATAAATGAGCAGTTACTGAAATGTGTAGAGGCTATCTCGGTGTGTGTGTGTGTGTGTGTGTGTGTGAGGATGATGAGGAGCAGAGAGGGATGAGGGGATTACTACAACTTAAAATTGAGCCTGGGGTTTTCTCAATACTTTTTTTTTTCTGTTGTTTTGCCTCACCCCCTTTTTTGTTTCTTCTTCTACTCTTTTTTTTTAACCAATCTATCATGCGGCAATCGGAAAAATGAAGTACAAACAAAAGATGTTAAATCCCTGTTTCTATCATTCTATTTCGGTATTGCTTTTCTTTTTCTATCTTTTCTTCCTCCCTTTCTTTCTTTCTATCTCTGTCCCTCTCTTTGTTTCCTTGTCCCTCTTGTTATGTCGTTCTCCCTCCTCTCTCTCAATGTGTATGTGTGTGTGTGTGTGCCGGGTGCAGTGCCATGTGTTCATGTGTGTATGACTATGTTTGATTAGGATCTGTCTGACACATCTGAGTAGCTCTGAGACACTGTCAGATAAGACTGAATTAACTGATTAATCTCCTCCAACCATCAACACACCCACCCACCCACCGACACACCCACACACACACACACACACACACACACACACACACACACACACACCCACCCACCTACACACACACACACACGCAAAGAGTAATTATCAGGGTAATTAGCTTTCTCAGCAACTCTAAATCTTCATTGGTCCTCAGTGAGTTTTAACTTCTTCACCCAAGGCACATTTCCCTACAAAGCGCTCTGATTATTGTTTAGTCTCTGAGTCTACATCATCACGCAGGTTTTTCACAGCCGCAGTCAACACTCAAGGCTTGGCAGCAGGAAGATTACGATGGCTCCCCGATTTATTCTGGGGAAACAGCCAGAAAATCATCATTTTGTCAAATGAAGATGATGCTGGCTATGTGATGCTGCCATAACATTCCCATTTACTTTTAGTGTAAAATTCTGTAGGATAATAATAAATCAATTCTAGTAGGTTAATTGCCCAAAACAGGGTAGGTAAGCCTTACAGTGTTAGTTTGGGTCTGGATTCCTTTTAAAAATATGGGTTTGAAGATATAAGTTTGAAAATATAACACATCAGAATCATTTTAAACTAAATGCAACCGATGAAGCATGATGGAAGTGGTTTGTTTTCCTTTTAGAACCCTTTTCTGTGCTTTCATTTACTAAAAATAAGAAGAAACAAATCAATTTTAGTCAGTAAGAGCATGGTAACCCTCTCTTTTGGTATATACATGGATACATAGCATATTTTCTAGTTCTCTGTCCTTCTGTTCTATCCAGTTCTACTAGTCTCTCTCAGGATATAGGCCTACAGTACAAAGCAGGGATGTGTGGCACGGAGAGCCAAGGGACTAAAGTATAACAGTTAAGCACAGGCCAAATAATAACTGTTAGACATTAATTATTTAGACACGGAGCAAATAGCTTGTTAGGTTTTCTGTCATCATGAAGCTTATTAAAATGCAGTGTAAAAAAGTCCTCATCACAAAATAACTCCTGAAATGCAATTAAACTGCATCAAACTGGGATGAACAGAGTATTATATCACTCTAAATGGTTCTTTAACTTTGGCAGCCAGGAACCCAAACTGAGTAAATGTAATCTTTAACTGTGGGTTCATTAAAACACAGGAGTGCTCTTGTCATGTGAAGAGCCTCTAGAAACAGGACCGGGTCCCATATCTGGTCCTGACCCCACGGGTTTTAAGAGATGCTGCATTGAAACCATTTGCAGGATCAAACTGGGTCTGCAGGTACAGTAACTACTTTGGGCAGGCAGGAAAGCAAGAAGCCCTGTCTGTCTGCCAGTCTCAATGCTTCAAAGATTGTTTTCATTGATCTGGCCTGCATTTATTCCCTATCAATATTTATGCGCCGACAGCTTCCCCCGATTCTGTGTTGAATAAGACATGCTTCGTTATTGATCCTCCCACAGAACAGCTGCATCTAGCTTAATGGAATAACTCAAGTAATGGCCTCAGGTAAATAGGCTCATTCAAGCTAATGCTCATGGACATGCGTTGCATCTAGAAAAGCGAACTCGCAGAATTAGCATGCTGATGTGCCTCATTTTCTTTGTGTTTTCCCGGCATTAAAATGCTATTCATTAAGATGTCAAAACGCTTACAAATGGTCGTCAGAGTTTCGAAATGCTCTTCCATAGCGAGAAGCATATACAAGCGGCACACTTAACAATCAGCATGGTTGGGTGGATGAATAGATGGATGGATACATGAGTGAATGAACAGATAAATGATGAGTGAGTGGGTAGATGGATGGATTCACCCTTCATCCTCCCTTTCTTCCTCCCCTCTCTGCTCGTTTTTCCTTGGCGATGATTGTTGCTTGGCGATGGGGCTTGAAAGTGGCGAGAATGTGAGACAAACTACTTTGATCTAACATGTTTACGGCTCCATCTGGCTCTCTGGCCTCTCTGTCTCCATCTCTCCTCCCTGCCTCTCTCTCTCTTTTTGTGTTATCGTACGTGTTAACGAGCCTGGCTCCAAAAGTTAGAGGCTGCAAGAGTCCTGTTCTGGATTCTCCCTAGGTGTCAATAAAAACCATCGGTCCAAGATGGCTTCGTTCAAACCTGCTACTTTGTTAAAGAGACAATACATAAATGGACAACCCATATGTAGCCAAGAGGGAGGGATAACGGCAGTGAGAGAAAGGGAAAGGGGAAGAAGAGAGGAAATAGGGGGAGTGTGTACATTTTCATATCTCTGTGTTTACTCCATCCATCTGACTCAGAAACACTATCCATCCAAAGCTTCCTACATGCCTTCTAACATTAAGCAGCCTAACATGTTTAAGCCTCCAGTGAGTCCGTTTTTACTACCAGGAACTTAATGTTGCTTCCAAAGAATACTCCAAATTGATTGACACTTCTTTTGAAATTTTAAGTAATGAATGTGGATTTTTTTTTTTTTCTTTTTAGGTCAGCGGCAGTATGTGTGCACGTGTGTGTATATGGATGTGTGCTGGTGTGTGGCTGTGTGTGTGACTGTGCATACTCACAGCTGTCCTCTTCTTCTGAAATGAGCTTGACAACGTAGCAGGCATAGATAAACCCCACCAACTAGAGAAAGAGGGGAGAGAGAAAGAGAGAGAGAGAGACATTAGTGTTTTATGTTAAATTGAATAGAGAAACAGTATGAAAGACAGATAGAGGCATAGACATAGGCAGAAGGACAAATCATACCATTTATCATATACCATATCAGATATAATAAAGAAAAAGATAGATAGACAGATAGATAGATAGATAGATAGATAGATAGATAGATAGATAGATAGATAGATAGATAGATTGAGATTAAAGAGGTACAAAACAATAGATGCAACAGACAGAGAGAAACAGGTGTTAGTGTAAGTGGAGCAGAACAGCGCTGTGGTATATTGCTCCAAAATAGAGCAGCTGAATTAATGGGCACGTGCACACACACACACACACACACACACACACACACACACACACACACACACACACACACACACACAGAAAGACAGACACATACGCACACACCTAAGCCTCTTGCATCTTCAATGACAACCACAAGGTTAGCCTAAACTTTCTTGGTGTTAAAGCTGTACTGACACCGCTTTAATAAAACATTTCAAACCTTACAACTGAAAAGAGAATTGTTACAGCTGTCTCTCCATCATGGCACAGTGGGCAAACATCAGTGAGATAGTGATCACTGAAATTGAATTTTCAGCTTCCCTATTGCTATGGCATTACGATCGTCAAGGCAGATAGTTCCGTACTTATTGCTCCGTCAGATGAAAACCTCGCACCATGCGCTCTGGCAGCGCTTTGCTTTGTTGTGCCGGGCTTGTAACCAATCACACATAGACATATACCTCACACTGTTGTACTTCACGGTCACAAATCACAAACCTGAAAACAATAATGGCTGTACATATTGTCTAGGAGATGAGCACCAGATGATTTAATTCTTTATATTTAAGCATTTAAAGTTGACACAGAACATCTTAACAGTTTTGTGTGTGTGTGTGTGTGTGTGCGAGCGTGCTCTTCGGGCAATGATATAGCGGTCCACACCCCACCCACAGAACCCCTCTGCTCTCTTATCTGCTCTGTCATTGGCTGTTGGTTTCCAAGGCGACAGATAGGAGCCTGTTGATTGGAGCAGAGATGCAGGAAGCCGGGGTCAACGTAAGGCTGCCGCGTGAGTGACCTCATTACCCCTCAATGACAGAGGAGAAGAGAGAGGGAGAGAGACGGGGACAGAGAGAGAGAGAGAGAGAGAGAGAGAGAGAGAGAGAGAGAGAGAAATAGAAGAGGGAGAGAGGTGTTTGTGTGTATGAGGCGGTAAACCAACATATTACTCTGAATAAAAGCCTTATTGCTCAAATAAGGCTTTCGCTGTAGGAAAAATGATATTGACTTAGTTGGTATTCTATTGACTGCACAGGCCCATGCCAACGCACTCAAACACACACACACGCGCACACACACACACACACACACACACACACACACACACACACACACACACACACACACACACACACATAAACACACACAGAGAGCTGCAAATGTGAGCAACCACATTTGAGATTCAGTGTATATCTCAAGGTCTCGACCTCATTTAGTCTAAATAATGTTCAGCTCCCAAAGCTCTTCTCTTCCCTCCTCCTCTCGTACTCTCTCTCCTTTTCTCATTCTCTCGCCCTACTCTCTCTCTCTCTCTCTTTCTCTCTCTATTTCCCTCTCCCTCTCTTTCTCTCCATGTCCTCTTTCTCGTTCTTTCTCCCTCTCTCCTCTCTAACTAGTAGATGAGTCATATAAATATAGTGCTTTGTTCTACGGGGAATAAATGTACTTTACGCTGTACCCAACATGAAAAACATATCTATACATAAGTGCTGGAAGTAGACAATGCTGCCAGTATCAGGACGGGGATCAACAGCTATGAGAAAATCAATTTGGATATCTTCTTTTTCCTGAGAGTGCATAAGATGGCCTAAAGCATTTCTGTGTTTCTCCTGCTATTAAATCGTGAAAGCCACCCTGTGCCGCCACAGCCCCACAATAATTACTCTGTTTTAATGGAGACTTTCAATGTTACACAGTCTCAATGCTGTTTAAAAGAATTTCATTAGTATTGGTTGTAATGGAGAGTTTTACTGTCACATGGACTAAATGCTGATTCAGAGACACTAGTCCATACCCGGGGATGCGTGCGCCACAACTACGTGCAGACTTGCCAAAAATGCGCATAAACAGCGTAAATTTGGGAAAATGGAAAAATCAGCTTTGTCAGTCCCTGCCTATGCCAATGCTCAATGCCCATGTGCAGTTTCAGATTGATTGGCCAACCCATTGAGGATCAAAATGGATGCAGACAGACAGACAGACAGACAGACAGACAGACAGAGTTTTCCTCATTTTATAGTAGGATTTCTGCCTTGCCAAGAAATGTTGTTGTGAGGGAATGCAGGCTTGTGAAAATGACTTTTGGGTGGAGTTTCATGCTACTCATCAAGGCTTGTAGTCCTGCAGTAGAGAACATTTCATCAGCTGTGGCAGAGTGTGTTTCCATTCACATCAATATCCTGTTAATATTCTGGATACTCAATTATTCTTTTTTTGTGTGTTGCTGCATATAAACATAATATCCTGTTTACAATAAACCGGATTATCTCTTATCCCGATGCGAAGAAACCCAAATAAGATAGCTGGGGTGCACCAATATTAGCTGTGATGCTGTGACGTGTTTGCACCTTATCTTGTTTACAGCTGGATTTCATGGTCTGAGTAAGTTTGGTGCCTACAGTGATATTTGGAATATTCTGTTCAGAAACACAGTTTGGACACTAGAGTAAAACAGATTCTGCGTTAAAGTGGGTTTAAAAAGGTTCCCAAAAGCTTATTTGCCATCTGTCAAAATCTTCAAGATTAGATGTGGATGTGTCTAAAATTTGTGTGGCTTTAAAGGAAAATCCCAGCCTCATATATTCTTGCATACTTCTTATGCATTCTAAGAGTTATTTTGTGATGAAGTATTGTCATTTGCCTTTACCTCAACCTGCCTTGTTTACTACTTCAGTTAATGATTTCCTACATTTCCCAGAATGCATTTTGACAACCCCCAGAGAATGCGCCTGAAATGCGCCTTGTATTCGTCTGGGTTTTATGTGTA